>NW_020664446.1:21136030-21145903 GCF_002925995.2 Terrapene triunguis
TGAAAGGGACTGGAGGAAAAAATTGTTTTTCTCCCATTTGTTTTACTTTGTGCAGTTTAGCAGCACTGTGTGTAGAGTCAGTTTCAATGTTTCCCCTGCAGTTAGTTCCCCTTGTTATGCAGGTCCTTTCATGCAGCAATGGGGAAGAGATAAAGATAAGAAAAACAAAACAGGCAAATGTGATTATAAAAAATACAAACATTAGCAGGGGGCCTTGGAGGGAAATGTACTATCAGAATCTATGTTAAACTTAAAAAAAAAAAAAAAAACTTGTTAAATTTCAATTGCCCGTGCACCTTTAGGACCAGATTTTCCAAAGAGCTCAGCACCCAACAGCTGGAGCGGCTGGATGCTGAGCACTTTTGAAAATCTAGCCACTCAGGGTATGTCTACACTGCAACAACACACACACACACACACCTGGTCCTTGTCAGCTGACTCAGGCTTACAAGGCTCGGGCTGCAGGCCTATAAAATGTCTAGGCTCGGGCTGTAGCCTGGGCTCTGGGACCCTCCTCCACCCTTGTGGAGTCCCAGAGCCCAGAAGATAAAACACCTTTTTCAGAGCCACAGATGAGAAGCGTGATGTAAGTGGACAATATTATCATTATCTGCTGCAGCAGACCTGACAAAAAGAAACAAACTGGTCAATATTTGTTAGATTTCAAACGTTTATGAAAAACTGCTAGCAGGGAAAAGAGTGGGTAACATTTAGAATAAGCCAAAGCTTCCAGACTTAGCAATGAATTAGCTGACACTCACCAGGGATTAGATAAATAGGCTGGAGCAGGAGTAACCCAAGTTTTGCAGCCACTGTAATGTAATCTTGCAATGCTACTTCATTCTTGGAGCCTAGTTATTTAAAAATGCATCACAGAAATAGATCACGGTTGACTGTCTCGTCCCCCTCTCCATTTAAGCTAGGGAAATGAATTTATATAGTTCTTGTGTGTTCTACTGGAAAAACAAACAAACATGTATAACAATGGAAGGCTCAGAAATTAAGAATAACACTGCATTTCCAAAACTCATAATAGACTGGTTTATTATCTCTGGGACATTTTCCATTTAACTGTCTGCTCTAGTAGGTAGCCACACTGGCAGAGATGTCCAGTCTACCATGTACACCCTCTATAAAGTTATCATTTTAAAGTTACTGTATGGAATCATAGTGCTCCGATGGCTGACCAGAGTCCCAATCTTTGAGTTTATCCTTTGTTATATTAAAATGGATTGGTCGCAGGCTGTACATTATTATTTATACATCACAGAACATATAAAAGATGAAGTAAGAAGATTCTGCCTTGAAGAGTTCAAAAATTTAAGACCCGGATCCAGCGAACACCTGCCACCAAGCATATTGCTTACTACCAGGATTAGAGTGAAACAAGACTACTCATGATAGTAGGTAATCACACCTAGCTCTTGCATTGCAATTTTCTTCATTAGATCTCAAAGCACTTTACAATCTTTAATAAATGTATCCTCATAACATCCCTGTCAGGTAGGGAAGTATCATTATCCCCATTTTACAGACCAGGAATTGAAGCACAGAGAGATTGCAAATCTTAGCCTAAGGTATAGCCTCCTAACTTCCATCAAAATAAGTGATTGATTTAAAATCCATTGATTTCAATGGAAATTAGGAGCCTAAATACTGTAGTGGTTCTGGGCCTAGGGGATTTGCTCAAGGTCACACAGGGAACCTGTTGTGGAGCAGGGAATCAAACCTGGGTCTGCCAAGTTGTAAGGTACACCGCTACCTCGATATAACGCGACCAGATATAACACGAATTCGGATATAACACAGTAAAGCAGTGCTCCGGAAGGCGGGGGGGGGGGGGGCCTGCGCACTCCAGTGGATCAAAGCAAGTTCAATATAACGCGGTTTCACCTATAACGCGATAAGTTTTTTTGGCTCCCGAGGACAGCGTTATATCGAGGTAGAGGTGTATATATACACTACAGCTGCTACAGTGGCATAGCTAAGGTGCTTCCTACAGCTCTGAGTATAGACACTTCCTATATCTCCGAGAGGCGGTAGCTAGGTCAACAGAAGATTCCTTCCGTCAACCTAACAACATCTAGACCAGGGCTTAGATCGACCTAATTACGGTCCTCAGGACGCAAAATTTTTCATAGCCCCGAGTGATGTAGCTAGGTCGACCTAAGTTTTAGGTGTAAACCTGGCCTTACACAAATGCCTGAGCCACTGGACTATCCTTGCTTGTACAAGTACTGTGTAAGTATTTCCTTGTAACTACTATGCTCAGTAGCACGTGGAGGATAAGATCCTAATTTTCAACATGACCCAGAAGTGACTTTAACAAACATTAAGGGAGTGGAAGAAAGATGTAAGTTATATGTTCATTGAGATAATCCCATTAGCTTTATAGCCGTTCCCCCCAATGCATGCACACACACACAAATGATGATTGTTTATAAACTAAGGATTTTGATATTTAAGGAAGTGATTGGTTTATTATTTGGGGGGAAGAAGTGAGAGGGCGGAGAAATTGCTACAGCCTCAACAGTAGTCTAATATTCAGCAACTGTACAGCATACAAATCCTCCCACTCCAGTTCAATACAGCCCTCCACATCCTATCATCCATTTGACTACAATAAACATGCCCATCTCAACTTCTTACATTTTCCAAATAACAGAAGTAAAAAAATAACCAGACTGTAAGGGCCTGTTCCATAGCCCAGTGAACTCAGTGGAAAGACTCCTGTTGACTTCAGTGCCCATGGATGAAGCTCTGAATGGATTTATTACTTAGTTATGTCGAAGTCCTGTATAATAACAACAACAAATTGAGAGTGCTTCCTGTTAAAACGTATTGCCTAGGCAAACTCCCCCAGCCTTTGGCTTCAGAAATTTTTTGGCCCAGGGCTCAGTTATTTCCTCCTAAGCAGGAACCACCCTGAAGCTGCAATCTAAGTAACAACCTAAGTAACTGCGGCTTTATTTTGGAAGAGAACACCTAAGCAAATTGTTCAAACAGAAAACCAATTTTCAGATATGGTATTTTCTCCATCAATTTACAGCAATTTATTATACTAAAGAACTTGCCAATACTTTTGTCGCATATATGAAGAAAATCTTGACTAGAAACAGGCTGGAGAGAGTCACGTGAGGAGTCACTAATTTCTGCTGCTCATTTAGGTTCCAATCCTGCAACTGATTCTGCAAGGGCAGACTCTTGAGCCCATGTGAGCTAGCTAGAGGATCAGAACTTTAATTTAGTCTGCTCATACAAGAATTTCCATGGAGCTCCCTATAGAGAAATCTGTTTATGGGACAAAGGTTATAATAAAAACAAGTACGTACACTACCAAGCAAAATAAGCCACCCTTATTGTTATTGTAATGTAGTATTAAAAAGCCCTCAATATTTTAGATAAAACCACCTCACACTCATAACACCCAGAAGTGCTGTGAATTACAAAAGTCTTCTGATAGATACAGCACAAAAACTAAAACCTCATGAGTGGTCCGAATACGAAATTTTGTCATCTCTCTCTCTCCCTCTAGCCTCCCCTGCCCCCACAAAACAAACCCTAAAAACTCCGCTGAATGCAAACCCAGCTATTTTCTAGGTTTTCTATTCAATTTTTTCTCTCTGGATTTTATTGTATCTATGTAGATTTCTTTTAAAATGCACTAATGTTAGAATTATGGGATCCAAGTTCCATGAAGAGGGTTCTGATACGGTGATCTTCTTTCTCATGGTTTATGACATCAGATTCTCTCTGGCTTTAAGATTAAGCTTGATAAGTTTATGGAGGGGATGGTTTGATGGGATAACGTGATTTTAGTCAATAGGTCTATAACGTGCCATCGCAGGTAATTAGTATCAATGGTCGATGCGGGTCTGGCTGGAGATTCTTGCCTGCATGCTCGGGGTTCTGCTGATCACCATATTTGGGGTCGGGAAGGAATTTTCCTCCAGGGTAGATTGGCAAAGGCCCTGGAGGTTTTTCACCTTCCTCCGCAGCATGGGGCAGGGGTCGCTGGCTGGAGGATGCTCTGCGACTTGAAGTCTTCAAATCATGATTTGGGGACTTCAACAGCTGAGTCAAGGGAGAGAATTATTCCAGGAGTGGGTGGGTCAGCTTTTGTGGCCTGCATCATGCGGGAGGTCAGACTAGATGATCATATTGGTCCCTTCTGACCTTAAAGTCTATGAGTCTATGAGTCTAATTAAATTATTATTCCATAATTTTATCATCTGTCAGTGATTCTATACTAAACTTAAAAAAAGTAGGAGTTAAAAAAAAACCCAAAACCACACACCCCAAGTGACAAAAAGGGTCAAAATTTAAATTGGCAAAGTAGGGAATTTCACATTTAATGACCCAGTTCAGCTAAGTACTTAAGCATATACCTAGGTATGTATTTAAAAAATTGCTTGAATCAGAACATAACTGGACACTAAAAACCAATTTAAATTTACCTGTTTTGTTTTTAACGAGGGGAGTGAACTTAAAAGCCTTAAAATCAGAAGAAAGATTTATTTTTAATATTAATAAAAACTGTTTGCTTGTTTTTAAGATTTTTAGTTCCAGCAATTCCCTGCAATATGATTAATTTAAGAACAATATTGTGCTACAGCATGAAAGTTAGAAAGCAAAACTGACTAGAACAGCTGGTCACAAATTTTTGAAATTTTGATAAAAATAAGGGGGAAAACATTGGTGACATATTTCATGGATTTTTTTTTCCATTTTTCTTAACTTGTCTAGTTTCCTTGTCAACAGGAATGAAATGCAAAAAGGCAAATCAAGATCAGAAACAGTAAGAAGTTGTCAAAATTATTCCTGTTTTACTAAATCTAAGATGTTATTAAACTGCTTCAGATGTGTGGAAGAAACGAACTCCACTCTCTTCCCTGCTTCCACAGATGTATGCAGTACCACTCATGTTGAGAATGGTCCTGCAAAGCTGAAGCACCATCCAGGACCTTTTGCTTTGACTCATCTGTTTTCCATTTTGAAAGCATTTAATAGCAATTTCTGCCTATTATAAAGCAATCACTTGAAAGATGTGTGAAATGAGAAAATGTCTATTCTTCTTTAGAAAAGGTACATGAGTTTACAGCTCAACCTGTAAAAAATAGTCAATGTCTTCCATTACATTTGGATAATGGAGGCTGCACTGTAAAATTCAAAATTTATGTAACTATACACCATGAACAACTAAATATTCTACTTGTTCTCATTTATCAAATTCCAGCCCCAAGCCAAAAAGTTTTATGGTGAACTTAAACACTGTTAGACCCTTAACACTTGCTGCACTAACCTGTGATGTTATAACAAAAACCTAAAAAAGAGTTTTATTACCATGTGTATATTTCATACACACACAATTTACATTATGTAAGCCAAATTCTGTCCTCAGCTACATACATGGATCTCATTTTGTATTCAACAGGAGTTGTAAATCTGTGTATAGCTATCAGAGGACAGAATTTGGTTGTAAGTGTTTTTTAACCGAAAGCTATTTTAAGGTACGTATTTACCATGTTCTATATGCTCCACTGATTGCCTTGCTGTATTTCTATCCTTAGCCATCAGATTACAGTGAAAACCCTCTTTAGCCCGTTCCTGAGAAGACGCACTTTACACATCTTCATTATCCCCAGATTTTGAACTGTATTTTGTTTTCTCAATGAGCACTTTTGTACAGTTAGCTTCTAGAAATCTACAATTTTTTTCCCCTCATTGACTCCATTTCTCTGGAAAGATGTCACAGGCAGACTTTCTAACAAAGCGTCGTTGCTCTTTCAGAGTCAATCCCTTACAAAAAAATATAAAGACATGGAATACATGTAAAGGGATCTTGCTTGGTTATCCAGTATTTGTGCTGATTTCCCAATGAATTCATTATAAGACTGTGGAAAAAACTCTTGCAAAAAGCGACTCTCCTAGCTGTGATGATTATTTAATCCTACTACCCAATATATGGTTGACTCACTCTCTGTGTGCTGAGCCAATATTTCCTCAGCATACACAAATGTTTCAATGTTTTCTGATGTAGCTGCAATGGCTAGAACCCTGCAAATCGCGGATATCCACTTTATATCTGCAGATCTCCTCATCCACAGATGCGGCTATCTGGCGGGCCATATTTGTGAATTGCGACTCAGATGCAGATACAAATTTTGTATCTGTGCAGGGCTCTAGCAATGGCTCAGTAAACTAGGAACCTACTTAAAACGACAATAATTCTTGCCACTGCTGATACAGAGAGAATGGGCAATAAAGAAGCACCCTGTAAGGAGGAAAGGAAAATTAAAGGGAAAGAGTCAAACAGTTTTGCATCCTTGAACTTGAGAACTTTGCTGAATGGCTAGCATTGGGTGGGCTCTGCACATCCTACCCTCACTCAGCGGGTGTGTTGCTATTGGCACCGGAACAGAGACCTACTGGGGACTCAGGGAATTGAAATGGAAAAACCAGGAAATAAAATGTAAAAAAAAGTGTATTGTGAGCTACTGATTGAAGGAAGTAACAGAGCCTTTAACAAATCAGTTATTTGTCTGGTTAGCCGATGCAGAAGTGGAACAGGAAATTAATTCAATGTGCCACAGACTCACATTCCACTATCATTTTCTGTTTTAAAAACACCCAAACCCCCCAAAAGCAAAGTATCACTGGGGAAACTTGTAACTGAAGCTTATGAGAGTCCAATTAAGCAGATCTAATCATTGTTAGAGCTAGACTACAGAGTACAGAACACTCTTGGAAATGAAAGAATACAGTAGGAGCAGTTAAAGATAAAAGACCCTCTTCAGAAATAATATGGTTGCCAGCAGCTCTTGATCTGTTGAAAAATATCCCAAACCAATAAGTAATGCCATTATATTCATACAAACCTTTATGAACAAGTTACCACTCTCTGTGCCTTCAATGATGTGGCTGCTTGCCAGTAATTTAGCTTTAAATATGAAAATGGATATCAAATCCAACTTTCTAGATATATTAATGGCACAGGAGACTGACTGTATCACTACACAGCACAATGACTATTTAAAACACTTTTGGCTGCACTTACAAAGCTCTAGTGACCTCTAGAACTACAGAAACTGTATATAGTGTTAGGAGGAAATAAAATGAGCAATTCACAATAAAAAATTAAAGCAATTCAGCATTTTTCAAAGAGGTACTGAATGCAGTTAGCCCTTCTGCAGCAGATTAGCAATACTGGTACACAGCTTTGTGGTTAGAGGAGGAAGAGAGACGTTCCAAATTTCCATAAATGAAACACACACTGCCAAGACAACGCTAATGTTATTGTGGGTACCAGGGAATTTTCTTTGAGAAGGCAAAATGGAAATAGATTTCCAGTTACAAGAGAGGTCAAATCCTTCTAACAGACAGAAGATTAGCTTCCTCAAAAGGTTCCAAGTTGTAGGGAATCTTTTCTCCTTAGCAGTCAACATATAACATAAGCAGGGAGGGGGAAAGATGACAAGGGAGTAAAGGAACAGAAGGAGGAAGTGGCTGACAGAAGAAAGAGGGGAGTAAAGAAGGCGAGAGAAAAGAGGAAAGAGAAATGAGAAGATGACTAAAATTAAAAATATAGAGGTGGGAAGAAGAGAAAACAATGAAGGAAAGAAGAGCAGAGCAGATGGACAATAAAGATCAGGGTTTTTTTTTTGCTGGCTCACACTTTCAGGGCATTATTGTTATTTATATTACAGTAACACCCAGAGGTCCCAAGTGAGATCAGAGCCACACTGTTCACATAGTGAAAGAAAGTCCCTGCTCTAAAGAGTTTAACATATAAACAGACAAAGGGAGTGAGGGGAAACAGAGCCACAAAGAGGTAAAGGGATATGCCCACAGTCACACGGTAGAGTCAGTGGCAGAAGGGGGAATAGAACCCACTTTTCTTACATGCCAGGCCACCTGGCAGTGATATAAGAGCATGTCCACTATTTTCAATATAACTGCAGCAGAGCTTTTCAAGAGGGTTTTGCAGAACTAAAAAGACCTGGGATTTGTTCACCCCCTAACCAAGGATAGGTCTGTTAGATTTATTACTTGTTCAGCACCATCCACATACTCAGTGCTGTAAGGAACAAAGAGGAAAACATGGTCCCTACTTCAGAGAGTTCCCAGTTATTAGCAGATATGTATAAGGCACCTTATCACAAACCTTTAAACTTTGCAGAAGAGAAAGATTTTTACATGTTTCTTGCCCTGAGCCAAGGTAGTCAATAGGCGGACCGGGAGCCAAATCCAGACCACCAGTTGCTTTTGAATGGATACCGAAATCTTTTCTTTTATTTATTATCATTATTGTTGGGATTCTTTTATTATTATTATTTTCTCTGGAAGCTGGACCTTGACTATACCTTTGACCAAGAAATTTGGACTTTGACAAAAAATAATTGACTATCCCTGCCCTGCGCCATTCGACCCTGACAACACTGAGCTGTCATTTCTGGAAGGATGCTGTCTTTAGGAAGCTAACACAAAACTGCTGGGGGTGCTTTATCCAACCTGAACAGCAGGGAAGTATGGCCCACTCAGACTTGCTGCTCATACTCATACAAGTTCCTCACAGCACCTGTGCGTGTCCCAGTGTGGGTCTACATCCTGTGTTTAAGGGCTATTTGTACCCATTAAATTAGTAATGGCAGGGCTGAGAGAAAACTGGCTCGTGACCCCTGAGTTCTGGAGATTTAATTGACTTGGAGATGTAATAGGTTAGGAGAGAATTATTTTTGGAGTTTAGCATGTAGCTCTGCAGAACTAATTATTTTGCAACAGGGCCCTAATTCGTTAACAAAAATGTTGATTATAGCATCTGCTATCATTATTTGGCCCATTACTTAAAACGCTGGATAGGATGGGGAATAACTGATATTAAACCTCTGGAGCCCAAGTATAAAGAATGACAGAAAACTATCAATGACTATAACTGTTACAATGGAGTTCTGCAAATTCTACTGTAATTAGACCATTAGAATAAATCCTTCCTATCCAAGCCCTTAAAGGGATAAAAACACTAGTCTTTTTTCTTACAGCTTTTCGTTTTTATTTGCTCACCATTGTTTGCAACATTCACTTTAAAATATAGTAATTTTTAATTTTTTTATTAATTTCCCTATTGGATTTTGGCCTTTTCCACTGAAAAATTATTTTAACTGAGTTTTTTTAATGACTCTTGAAATTAGGAGGGCTCTTTTTGTTGAATTCCTTGCTAACATCCTAGCCACACTGAGAATTATTCCTTTTAATCCACGTCTATTGCAGAGGGAGCACAAGTGTAGACTACTTTTTGCACACCCATCCCTTTCTTTCTCCATCCAATAGAAGAATCCCAAATTTTCAGGTATGAGTTGAGGCGGATTGTCTTGGGCTCCAGGAGGGGCATTCTTTTATATAAAATACCATGTTCACTTAACCTCCATGTAATAGTCCGGTGCGGGGGCCGTGCCCTCTCAGGGGCCGTCGGGAGCCAGGCCGCCTCACTACGCGGTCCAAATTGGTCCTTGGGTTCTAAAGGTCTCGGGGTTCTGCCCCTCAGGCAGGGGCTAAACCAAAAGGCACACGGCCTCTGCAAGGAGCTACAGCCCTCCGTCAGGGCTGGGCAGCAACCCCGTTCCGGGCTCCGGTTCTTGCAGCCGGAGCTGGGCAATTGCAAAGTCAAATAAGCCCACACGCTAGCTCAGGGCAGAGCAACACACAAGGGTCCAGGGGGCTCAGAACCTTCCTGCAGGCTGAGCCTCAATAAAGCCAGTAGCTAAGGCCCGGCCCTCAATTAGGGCGGGGCAGCAAGCAATAGTTCAGGGGGGCTCAGGTCCGTGTAGCCGGAGCTGAGCACTAACAAAGTCAGGAAGCCCAGGCCCTTAGTCAGGG
>NW_020664446.1:21145913-21231372 GCF_002925995.2 Terrapene triunguis
GGAGCTGAGCACTAACAAAGTCAGGAAGCCCAGGCCCTTAGTCAGGGCGGGGCAAGCAAACAATAGTTCAAGGTACGATGCCGGAGCGCTGGCTGGAGAGGGAGGCTGCCACCCGTAAGTGGGGTGGCAGGGGGGATACAGGCCCACCCACTCCACTGTGTCCCAGCCCGGGGCCCTAAGAGCGGCAGTCAGTCTGCTGCTGTGTCGGTGGGGTCCTGACCGCAACACACCGACATTGGCTCTTCCTCTGCTGTATCCAGACTGGGGTCAGCTACCCCCGGGCTACTTTCCATCTCCCCCGCCATGGGTACCTACTCATCGCTGGGCTCGGCAGCGGGGTCCCACACCATGGGCTCCTCGGCTTGTTGAGGGCTGTCTAGGTCGGGCCGTTCCTCCGGTCTCGGGTCAGGGGGACGCTCGGGCCACTCCTCGGGGTACCGCGCTCGGGGCAGGCTCGGCCAATCCACCTCGGGGTACCTGGCTCGAGGGAGGCTCGGGCGGTCCACGTCAGGATACCTGGCTCTGGGGAGGCTCGGTCCGTTGGCGTCGGGGTACCTGGCTCTGGGGAGGCTCGGTCCGTCGGCGTCAGGGTACCTGGCTTGGGGCAGGCTCGGTCTAGCAGGAGCTCGAGCAGGAGCATCTGTCCTCTCCGACCGCTGGGCTCCAACTGAGTGCTGGGGCCTGGCTTTTATACTTCCTGTCCCGCCCCTTGACTTCCGGGGGGCGGGAACAGGGGGCGGTGACTCCGCCCACTTGGGTGCCTGTTCTGGTTCCTCTCTCTCAGGGGCCGTCGGGAGCCAGGCCGCCTCACTACACTCCAGAATATCAGGTCAGCTGTTCCAGGTTTGGAGGCCACTGGACTCTGGACATAAATTCTGTCCTGAAGGACATTTTCCAGAGAAGTATATTGTGATGTTCCTACGGTCAGAGAAGCAGGGATGTTGAAGCCAACAAAGAAATAGCAGGATCTCTTCCCTCCTGCCTGATATTTCTCAAAACTCTGTATATTAAGAGACAAACGGGAAACATATCCCAGTTCTTTGCTCCAATCCCAGACAAATGCATCCATCTCTCAGCCTCTGAGGTCAAAGCTTCTGCCACAACCTAGTAAGCATAGCCATATTGTTGGTGGCAAACCAACTAACAACTGGGAACCTTCAGGAGCTGTCATGCCACCCAGGAAGTAGGAAGGCACAGATTCCATTTCCTTCTGCCTGTTCATATATGCTACTGCACTCGATTAATTGAACCAAACAAGAATGTTCTGGATTAAGTCAAAAAGAAACATCCAAAGTTCCAGCCTTTCATTCTGAGGCTATAAAATGGAAGAGGCCAGGTCCCTAGAACTGAAATATTCCCAAGAGAGGAGCATCATGGTGATGCCAAACTGGAGGAGAGAGATGGTAGAAACTCAAGTCCATGATAACTGCAGGGGAAGTGCACCATATGGGATTTACTCCTCAACAAACTAAGGAGATTCCCCCATATCATAGAGACCAAGTAGAAACTCAAGGATGAGTACTCTCTTAAGAGGACAAAGGTAGAAATGAGTGCAGAAGACAGAGTCAATGCAGGTAGTAAAGTTGTCCAGGAAGATCATCTGGATGAGAATGAAGGAGGAGGAAATAAGGGAGAACTGCAAATGCAGAGGACACAAGAGAGTCTGATTTATGTCTTCACAAAGAAAACCCATTTACACTTTCACAAGTGTCCTGAGGGTCCTAAGAGTACTGACCCACTTGGGAAGAGTGAGAAGGGCCAGAGACGCATGACTTCCCTCATCTGCTAGGCCTGCTGATGCAAAGAACTGCTGGCCAACACTGATACGGAGAGGATGAATGGGAGGTGTCTGTGAACAGGACGCAATTTGGAGAACATTAGTGGTTCCTTGGTGGCATCTTTAGTTACTGAAGCCTTCAGTAGAAGCAGCTTTTGTTCTCCCTATAGCTTGGGTCCTGATTAAAGCAAATACAGTATGATAGTATGCCTCTGGTTCCTTCTGCTCCAGTAATTACAATCACAGTTCACTGAAATCTTTTCAGCAACAATTTTTTAGTCCCAAAATGGGGTTTCAATTATGAAATATTTTTTGCAGGAAAAATCATTTGTCAAATTCTTCATTTTTTAACAAAACTGAATTTCAAAACAAGAAATTTCAAGTTTTTTTTTTTTTTTTCAAATGTGTGGGGTAAAGCCCCTAATTTCTCAGAACTACTGGCAGTTTTGCATTGCCACTGCTTATTCTGTGGGTGAACAGGAGGCATTATTCTCCAGAGCTGTCAAATAGTACCTATTCTAAAGAATAAAACTTTCAAGTATGTATGGCAGGGAGGAGACTGGGGGGCAGTGAGGGGGGGAAAGAGGGAGGAAGCACAATTTCATAGATTACCTGTAAAATGGTGTCCAAATGAGATGGGAGGAATGGATTTCCTTGTCATTTTTGAAATTTAATATGGAATCCCAAATGAGTTAAATACCCAGTTTCAGTTTTGAAGGCTTACATTTTGCTTTCATTACGGGAACAAAGGAAAAATTAGAAAGGGGACCACATCTACAAAACACAAATATGAGCAACCAATACATACTGAAACCATTATGGATACTGTTTGGAATACTAGCTGTACTAATCACAAACATAGCAGCATACCCAAAATGCCAGGAAAAGAAATTATTATATGCTAGTCAGTTTTAGAGAATGTGACCACATCTCCTTACAGCCATCAAGTTTATATACATATATCTCCAGTGTATCATTTATACAGATTGGGCTGCATTCATCCCTGGTGTAACTCTCCTGATTCAATGGATTTACCGCAAGAAGGGACTTGGCCCAAGGTAATTTATCTGATTCAGTGCACAGTTCCACCAGTATTAAGTTGTGAATCAACTTTCATATTAGCAGCATCACTGTTTTTACTGCTGCTGTAGCCATTAAAAGGTTTTTCCTGTAGTTAGTTTATATGCTCCAGCTCATTAACGTCTCCTAATACTAGAACTTTGGCTCATTAGCCATGGCAATTCTAAGGAACATAATCTCTGCTCATCTTCACAAAGCAGGATGCTCCTTGGTGGCCCAGCTGTAGCTCCACATGTTACTGTAAGGTATCACCCTGGAAATAAAAATACTACAGGATCTCACACACTTAACAGATATAGAGAACAGTAGAGCTGGTCAGGAATTTCCCACTGGAATGATTTTCCAATGGAGAATGTAGTTCCCACAAAAAAATCAAAATTTTCCATGGAACTCTGATTTTATCAGGGAAACTGAAATTAAATATTTCATTTTGGGTCAGTTCAACTCAAATTGGAATATTTCATTCTTTTGAACTGACCCAAAATGTTTAGTTTTGAATCAGTTCAACAAAACTTTACCCTGCATTTTCCTATTGTGGCACATTGCCTTTTAAGAGTTGTAGTTCTGAGCCCCATTCTCTCCTGTGGGCCATTTCAGCCTCCTTGAAGAAACGTTGAAATATTCTGTTTTGATGGAAAATGTCAAAACAAAATGGTCTCACATTTCCAAATTGAAGTTTTTCAGAATTTCAGTTCTGTGGAAAATTTTGAAATTTTTAATTTTTGCCCTGTTTCATGACAAGAACAAATACCGAAGCACTGGAATTTCCTGTGGGATTGAAATTCATAAATTCATTCTGCTCTAATGAATATACACTGATCACCACATCCGTGGTGGTTAGTGATAGGCTCAGGACTAAAACCTCTAAAACTAAAAACCTGAACATACTAAGCTACTTGGCAGAAGGGCATCAGAATACAAACCTGGATCAAGATTGGAATTCCTCAGCTTGACTCTATGTCTCCAAGGGCTGAACCAAATCCCTGGTTCTAAATATCCCCAAATATTCCTTCATCTCCTCCTCAAGGATAGCCATTACTGAGGACTGGAAACAAAGCTGACTCTCAGTTGAAGAAGAGCCAATGTTTTGTTTACCTATTACAAAACCTATGGTCTCAGATCAGTATTACAGGCCAAGTGCCACACTTATTGGGTTATTGGCTCTGTATTTTGGTATATGATTCCTGGCCAACCTGTATATTTACTGCATAAGCAAGTATGAAGGATACTGTGAATTATGTAGATATATGGTGTTAATATTAATTAGACTGTGCTTGACTAGTAGCTGTGCTATCTAGACAATTTTGTTCCAGTGTTCTAGCAAGGGATTATGCTGTTGGCAGGGCTGTATTGCCGGCAGAAACCTGTACTATCCAAGCTATTTCCGGGCAGAGTGGCTGATTTGATTTGATTCTTTGGAGAGTTCTGGTTTTTTAAACCATTTTTAAATTTGTGTGTGAATGTTGGAGCTCATGAAGGATGCTGGCTTGACAGTGCTGGAGACCGAAATCCTTTATCACCAAATGGACACAGCTTAGACAATGGTAGTAAAAATTTCCTCCTACAGACAAGCCAATGTGCCTCCTACCCCAAAATGGAATCAGAAATTCTAGAGTAGAGAGTGCATGTCCTTCCTAGTCTTGTGATCTCTTCTGTGGACAGCCAGTGAGAGTACTAATTGGTGCCAACTGTGGTGCATGTCTTTGTTTGAATATGTTCGGTGATATAGGTTCTCAACCCGCGGCCCAGGTAACACATTGTGGACTGCATATGCGGTGATATAGGTATTTGCCCATGAGGAGATGAACAGAAACCTAAACACATTTCATATAGGCCACTAAACAGCCATATCTGGTTGTAACAGCTTTCAATCAAAACTGATCCGGGATGGATCTGAACCAGCAGCCTAGAAGTGAAAAGGTCTATTCTGTTACTAGTTCCCTGGGCCATCTAGTCCCTCGGAGAGTTCTGTTTTTACACATTTTGTATGGATTAGTTTACTTTAACTAACTGTTTACTGACCAAGGCTCAGAAGCAATCGTACAGTCTCTATGACAACATCTCTCCCCTCTTCAATGACTAACTCTACTAGGTCAAATTTATCCCAGATGTAATCAACTGACAAACATAAGGTATAAATTTAGCCACTCTGTTAAAGTTGCATCCACTATGGTTTTTGTCAAAAGCAAATATAAAATAAATTCTAAAATGTAGATGTAAAGTTCAGCTACCAAAACAATTACTAAAAAAAAAAAAAAAAAACCTAAATGAATTTTAAAAATAATGAATTGTCCTAAATCCAATAAAAGCCACTTTTTACAGAGCACACTATATAGGCAGATAAAATACTTATTGCGTTGGTCACGCTGTTTGATTCCAAGTAGTTCTGACAGAGTTTAAACTTGAGCTAGCATTTTTCCCTATCATTTTTAACAATGTTAAACTGTTTCAATACTGTACCTGAAAACTTGTAGTAATCTTGTCAAATAAATGTACTTCTGAGTTAACACTGTTCATATTTATGTGTTTAATATAATAGTTTACCGCAAAGTGAACAAATCATTTTAACCTAGTGTAAATTTAGCTACATCTGCACCATTTTACGCTCAGCTAAACATCTGCAATATCCTTTATTTTGGGGGGCAGACAAACCTTATTTTCATGCAACTAAAATTAAAGAAAACCCAAATAAATTTGCAAATAGCTCGGTGTAACAATCTCCTTGGGATTAAGAACCAGAACTGCCTGAAATTATGGAGGATCTGTCTGGAAAGTGCTCCCCTTGATAGAACAGTAGAGCCTTGCTAATTTACACACCCAAAAAAACAGTGGTTTAACCCTGCCTCCAGATGGGGTGGATTCTCCATCACAAAGTCCTTAGATCAAGACTGTATATATATTTAAAACATATGCTCAGGGGTGAAAATAAGCCGGTATGGGCCAGTATGGTGTACCGGTAAAAAGTGGCCACCGGTACCGGCCCGTACGCAGCTGACGTTAAAGCGCTGCCGTGGCAAAGGATCCTGCTTAACGTTGCTGCCCCTTTTGCCCCCCCCCTCCCCCGGGGAAAAGGAGCAGCTGCCCCAGGGCTGGCAATTTAAAAGGGCCTGTGGCTCCGGCTGCCGTTGCTGCTACTGCGGTAGCGACCGGAGCCCCGGACCCTTTAAATCGCCGCTGAAGCCCCGGGCAGCACGGGCCTGCCCCTTCCACCCGAGGCCCCGCCCCTTCCGGGGGCCCAGAGCCGGCCCCGTACCAGTAAGTGTTGAATGTTACTCTCACCCCTGCATATGCTGCAGCTCAAACAAAAGTCATGGGCTTGATGGTAAATGTATTGGGTGAGGTTCTGCGGACTGGGTTATGCAGGAGGTCAGACTAGATTATCATAATATTTCCTTCTGACCTTAAAATCTAGGAAATTATCAGCAAATATTTAGTAACAGTGGAGCTACACATAGGGAGGCTCATATTACTTAGAAGGCTTTAAAACACACGGTGGGACATACTGTAATAAAGTATCACAAATAATTAAACTAGAAATAGGTTTGTCAAAATCAGGTGAACAAATTATACTTCGTGATGCAGCTGCCATACTGGATCAGAACAGCTGTCGGTTCTGCCTCCAACAACAGCCAGTATTAGCTGCACCAAGATAATCTCTATAATGGAAAAACACGGAATAATGTGCCCACACAGAAATTCAGTAGTCATTGTGTTAAAATAAAAAAAGTTACCTTTTAAAGGTTTTCAGATTCATTGGAGTGTCTCTTTGTATTATATTTAGAGAAAGGTTAAATACATATCATTCATTAATTTATATACTTCTATCACGGTAGTTCTTAACCCGTGGCCCGCGGGCTGCATGTGGCCCAATTAGCACACAGCTGTGGCCCAGCTGTGTGCTAAAGGCTGCCCAGTGTGGCAGGGTCCAGGATAGGGCTGCCGGGCTGCCCTGCCGCTCAGCCTGGCGGAGTCCAGAGTCTGGGGACAGAACCGCCCTGCCGGGTCCAGACCTACCTTGCCCTGCCGCCCGAGTCCGGGATCAGGGCTGTCCTGCTGCCCAGCCGGGTCAGGGCCACCCTTCCAGGCCCAAGTCATCCTCCTGCATGGTTGGGTCCACGGCTGCCGGGCCACCCTGCTGGGTCCAGGCTTGGGGCTGCGCTATCGCCCAGCCTGGTGGGGTCCGGGGTCGCCCTGCCACCCGGCCCCTTGCCCGGGGTCCGCTCCTGGCCCCACTCTGTGGAGGGGGCTCTGGGCAGGAGCCAAGGTGCTAGGAATAGGGGTCTGTGGTTCTGAACCTGCAGCCCAGGTAACACATTGTGGGCTGCATTTGCGACCCACAATGATAAATAGGTTGAGAACCACTGCTTTATCATGTTCCCTCTTGTATATCTCCTCTCTAAACAGTCCCAATCCTTTCAATTTCTGCTTATATGGAAGTCACTCCATGGCTCTGATCATTTTAGCTGCCAAGTCTCTGAACCCTTTCAGTGTCTGTTATGTCTTTTATGCGACAAGGAGACCAAAACTGAACACAATATTCAAACTCAGGGCATTCCATCCATTTGTATAGTAGTACTATATCTTCAGTATTTTCTCACTCATTCTTCATACAGATGCTCACTGACTTACACAAGTGTTCCGTTCCTGACAATTATGGGAGGGAGGGGGAGGGAAAGGTTACGGAATTTACGGAACTTTTTCCATAAATTCAGATTTGCGTAAATCAGGTTTGCGTAACCCGGGGAACGTCTGTACAGCAGCATTGGGTTTGGTTTTTTTTATTATTATTATTTATTTAATTGCTGCTGCACACTGAGCACATGTTGAGCAGTCCACTAAGACCCCCAGGTCTTTTCCTTGAGTAGTTACAGTTAATGGTAAACCCAGCAATCAGTATGAGCAGTACAAATCATTCCTTCCTAAATGCATAACCTTGCATTTGTCAATAATGAATTTCATCTGCCATGATGCATCTCATTTGCCTATCTTTGTTAAGTCCCTCTAGTACAGCGGTCCTCAACCGGGGGTCCACAGCCCCCTGGGGGGTCCACAAACCCTTTCAGGGGAGCCGCAGAGCCCCATGGCTGAAACCCAGTGCCCCGAGCCCTAGCGCTGAAGCCGGGAGCGGAGCAGGTCTGAAGCCAGTGCCCTCTCCCGCCCACCCGGTAGCGGTATGGGGCAGAAGCTGGGAGCTGCACTGGGAGCCCCCCAACCGTACACAGCCCCTAGCTATCCCCCTGCCCGCACACAGCCCCTAGCTAGCCCCTCTCTGCACCCTGACCAATTCCCTGCCCGCACACAGCCCCTAACGACCCCCTTCCTGCACCCTGATCAATCCCCTGCCCACACCCTTAGCTACCCCCCTGCCCGCACACAGCCCCTAGCTACCCCCTCCCTACACCCTGACCAATCCCCTGCCCACACCCTTAGCTGCCCCCCTGCCCCCACACAGCCCCTAGCTACCCCCTCCCTGCACCCTGAGCAGTTTTCAAACTTTATGAATGGAGTCCCCTCTTTGAGTTATATGTTTTGGTTGCATCCCCCCACAGACCAGACAGGCTGGGTGGCCTCCTGAGTGAGACACGGGGTGGAGGTGGCACTCCCTCCCTGGACCCACCTGCCAGCCATTGCCCCCCCCCCAATAGAAGTAAAACTATGCGTATACCCAAGAGTTCCCCCCCCAGCCCGGAGCCCCGCACTCCCCCTTCCTCTTCCCCCCTCCCCCCCCAGCTGGGCCCTGGAGTTTTTATAACATGTTGAGGGGGGCCTCAGCAAGAGAAAGGTTGAGAACCCTGCTCTAGTGTTCCTCACAATCTTCTCTAGTCTTGACTATCCTCAGCAATGCTGTGTCATCTTCAGATGTTGCCAGCTCACTGTTCACCCTCTTCTCTGGATTAATAATGAAAATATTAAACACATGCTAGTTACGATACCAATATTTAAGGCACCTCACTGTTAATCTTTTTCATGCTGAAAACTATTTATTTCTACCCTTTGTTTTCCATCTCTAATCCATGGCAGATCTTTATGTCCCACCTCCATCACTATTTGGTTTTCTTAATAACCTCTTGTAAGAGACTTGTCAAAGGCTTCCTGAACATCCAAATGAGTTATACCTATTAGTTCTCTTTAATCCACCACTTTGCTGAAACACTCAAAAGGACTTTGGTAGACTGGAGAGGCACGATTTTGCTTTACAGAAATCATGGTGGTTTGCTCCTTTCATGCCATGTTCATCTGGGTATTTTTAAAAACTCTGTCTTTAGTTAACTAACCTCGTTATCTCTAGCCTGACTCACTCTTGCTTGCATATGTATACCTGCCTCTGGAATCCCCACTACATGCATCCGACAAAGTGAGTATTCACCCACGAAAGCTCATGCTCCAATACGTCTGTTAGTCTATAAGGTGCCACAGGACTCTTTGCTGTCTTTAGTTATAGTTTTAACTAGTTTAGCTGGAACTAAAATCAGGCTCACTGCTTTTTTTTGCTCACTGCTCTCACCTCTTTAAAAAGAGCTAAACCCTGTGGTCTGAGAGGTTTTCCTGGATGCAAATGCAGGGGTAGGGTATAGGTTTGTTGGAGGCTAAGAAAATCAGGTGAAGGAGTTGTGAGCATCACCCTAACAGGAAAGGAGTTTTGAGCAAACACTTGCCTGCTGCTATTTGTTTTTACTGTGGTCAGGGAAGCAGAACTTCGTGTCAATTTCTTTTTTTTTTTTGTAAATAGACAAAATTACACCAAGAATATTCCTGACTCATATCACCGATCTCTCATCCTAACAGGAACCGCCCTACAAGACCCCAAATACTGGCTAACTGGCAAAGGGGACAACAAATACTACATTTGCTACCCTCCAGTCCTAAGATATTGCATTATTTTGTTGATAGCTCACCCCTTTAATTCTCAAATTCCTTCACAACTCTTGGATGTAGGCACGTTGCCTGAAAGAAGCTGGTCTGATTTAAGTATCGCCCCAGCTTGGTCTGTGGTGAAGGATGATGCAAAGAAAATGTGTAGCTTCTCATGTCCTTATCCTCCTTAATTGCTCCTTTTATTGCCTGGAAGTCCAACCGATCAACCAATCAGCTCTCGCAGGCTTCGTATTTCTGGTATACTTAAAGAATTTCTTGCTATTTATGATGTCATGTCCTTGGCTAATTACTCTTCATCATCCCTCTTGGCCTTCCCAATTTCTACATTATATTTTTACCCGCCATCATTTATGTTTCTTTCTATTGGCTTTACTTTGGCTGAATTTCCATGCTGAGGGCTGTTTGGCACGATTAACCTATTGTACCTGGCCTTTTAAACACACTTTATTATCAGTATTAATGATTTGTATTGTACCAAAACCTAGGAGTCTCAGTCACAGACCAGGATCCACTGTGCTAGGCACTGTACACATACAGAACAAAAAGACAGTCTCTGCCACAAACAGACCAACCCTGCGAGCCCTGTATGCTTGTGAACTCTCGCTGAGTTCTTGAAGAATCAAGCCTTAAAGGTGTGCCACTCCTGTAAGTTCTGCCAGGAGGAGGCAGCAGTCAGAATGAACTGGAAATGGTCCTAAAGTGCCAAATTATCCTAAACCCAAGAGGAAGATTCTGCATGGCAAGAAGAGCTTTCCAGCATGGGGACTGCAAGATCAGACCCATCATGTCCAAGAGTCACATCAGATGTATGCTTTTTGAGAAATCCAAGCAGTTCTTTTGCAGTTGTTTTTCACCAGGGGTGAAATCCTGGCCTCTCACTGAAGCTGGGGGGTGTTTTGCAATCAGCCAGGGACCAGGTTTTCACCCCCATCAGCTTACATACACACAAACACCATGCTGTCACACTTTTAACATTAGTGTCAGCTTTGTTTGTTTTAAAGTATTTTAAGCCTGACAGAAAAACTGCTTATTTTTTATACCGTGTTTTATACAGCTCCAGTGGTGGATAACCCCATCGAATGTGACAAATATTCTCATTTCTATTTCAAAATCACTGGGGAACTAAATATCTTTCTACCATTACCTTTTTTGTAAACATGTTGGGTCTGAAAAGCAAATAATAAAAATCTGAGTGCATTAAACTGATAAAAAGCAGTTTAAGATCCTAGAAGGCAGTTTGTATCACATGCAAGCTGGGGTCTTCATTTACTGACTGCCCTGAAAGACTTTTCTGTGCATAGGGCCCCTAACCCTTTGTGAATCATACTAGCCAATGAACCTGATTCTAATCTCATTTACACCAGTGTAAATCATGAAGGCAATGGAAATACACTGGCATAGTATCTATATATCTATTCTTATGGGTATAAGACTCTTTGTCAGCAGTCAAAACATGGATTTACAGTTCCAGTGGAATTCTTAGCAGCACTTAAAAGATTTTTAACTCCCAGTCTTTTGTCCCATTGTGTTAAGCACTGATCAAATGTCAGAATGTGACACTATGAACGCACAACACATCTGGCGCTTGACAGGCACCAGTACTGCAATATGATAATTCCACTGTGTCTGTTAATCATCTCTATTTTTTATGGACTTGATTTATTTACCAGCATGTGATCCATCACCACCTTTTTCAGCGAGATAATTTTCTGCCCTCCATGTAAACTGACAAAGGAAATCCACAACTAAATTAAAATTTATGCGCCAGCTTCTGCCCTTGTGTTTGATGACTTCTTACATACAACTGATTTTAAATGGATATTTATTTTCTGGTTCCATTATCAATTAAGTATTTTCAAAAAAACAAATCTGGCTCCTTGGAACTGACATAAGGATATACATTTAAAAATAGTCACTACACATATATAATTAAATGAAGAGGAGTACAATGTGAGAGTCCATATTAGTAAGCAAATCAAGTCCCTCTTCTATGTAAAATGAGTGAGATACTTCTGTTTACATTTTCTCAGACCTGGTCTACACTGGGGGGGGGGAGAATCGATCTAAGTTACGCAACTTCAGCTACGTGAATAACGTAGCTGAAGTCGATGTACTTCGATCTACTTACCACGGTGTCTTCACCGCGGTGAGTTGACTGCTGCTGCTCCCCCGTCGACTCTGCCTGCGCCTCTCGCCGAGCTGGAGTACAAGAGTCGATGGGAGAACACTCGGGGGTCAATTTATCACATCTAGACTAGACGCGATAAATCAATCCCCGCTGGATCAATCGCTGGCCGCCGATCCGGCTGGTAGTGAAGACATACCCTCACATACTCTGTTTAGGAATTACAGCTGCAAGAAGCCAGTCAGGTCTCATGGTTTGTGAACGTGACCTGCAGCGACGGTGTAAACTACCTTGATAATTTCATTTCATTACAGAAAATCCAAGCTCTGAAATTAACACAGTGGGTGGACAAGGAATGGGAGATCAACTACCAACAATTGCAAATTCTGAAGATAAATAGAAATTTGTTTTCTTTTTTTCTGGGGAGGGAGGGATAGAGAAAACCTAGAACAATTTTCTAACAGCATAATTAGATCACAGGAAAAGAGCAATCAGGATCAGATGTTGCACGGGCAGAAATATTAAATAAGTGGGGAGAGAAGGAAGGAGGGTCATCACTTACAGACACAGGGGCCTATTCTCTTCTGCATACAGGTTTTCAACTCCCCTTTAATGTTAATGGAAGCTATACATACATGGTAAGAAGAACAGATGCCTGTCTGAGATAACAGTGCTGTTTTCACAGTCCCCATTCATCAAGAATTATATATGATTTTTACTTATTAGAACTTTTCAACTTTATCATACAAAGTAATGTATCTCAGTTTCCACACCTCAGGCTGAGACAGCCAAACTTTGTGACTCCAAAGGCTACTTAGGCAATTTGCCAGGAATCTGACAAATCAGGGCCCAACCTGGCAGCACCTCCATACACAGTACAGCCAAGGATATCTATTCAGGTTTGGGGCACTGGAAATCCAGGCTTCAATAAACGCAACATTTTCAAATAAAAAAAAAATGCATAGGGAACCTGATACATGCTCCCATTTGCATGGTCTGTGGCAGATTAATAGAGCTTACTTGGTTGTGCTCACCAGCAACAGACATTCGTAAACCCTCCTGTCACGGCTGCCTGTGGAAGCACTTTTAGAGCTCTGTGGGCGCACATAATTCAGTGTCTGTCCAAGTCTAATGGGGAAGAGTAAAATAAAATAGAACCCATTTTCACAAAGAAGGACAGAAGCATTTTTGCAGCCCTAACGCAGTATCCATGTACATTCCAAAATGCTCTGCACTTATGGGGCCAGATCCTCAGCTGGTGTGAATTGGAGTGACTCCACTTACTTAAGTGGAGCTACAAAGATATATGCCAGCTGAGGATCTGGTTCATTGCGTGGCTGTTTACACTACAGGTCGTTATACGGTATGTATACCTATGGCAAACGCTAAATTGCATCAGCACTGCTACACTAATAGACCTAAAAGGAAACCTCAATAGTTTTCTTTCTTCCTACTCTATTTCTTCTGTCCTCTTCCCTGCCCTCTCTGCAGTCCACTTCTGAGTGTACACCTCATAGGTAGGTAGTATGTCCCTCACAAAAAATCCAAAACACTCTCAAAGACAAATCCTGGGCCAACTGAAGTCAGCAACAAAACGATCATCGACTCCAATTCCACTAGGAATTTGCCCTCCATCCCTTGCAAAACCTCCATCCAATGAGTGCCACTAAACAAGAGAAATTACAGACACATCCCAAAGCATGTCTTTGTTCCCTTCCTACGCCCCAAAAATATGGTAACATTTCCCTTGGTGTCTTTATTTTTGCTGCTGTGTGGATAATTTTTGATAGCAAAACCGATTTATTTCAAATCTAGGTAGGATGACACTCATTTAGCTGACTGATTGATTGACAACAGGTTTGTAGCTGTGCTATGCATTACAAATTGTTCTAAATGGTTACAGCACTGGTCCTGATTATGCCCACATGGCACCTCAAACTTTGCCAAGATCATCCAATAGGCACGTCATAAACAGCCTTATAATATTCAGAAACACCTTTTCCCACCAAAAAGGAAAAAATCACTAAAACATTTCAACAAAACACTGAGCACTGCATCCTTTATTAATGCTAACAGATTGCCTTAAAAAAAAACGGATGTCCTCTTCTCACGGTTCTAGCAGGTTTTTTCTTCAGTACACAGGGAGAGGGAAAGAAAACAAATTCCATGACCAAGTCATCATTCCTTTTTTCAAGAGCAAACAGCATTCCAAATAGGACTATTCCGTCCACAGAAGGCAGTGGGAGTTAAACATTTTTTTTTTAAAGGGCAAGGAGGGACTATTTAAAAATACGATTTTTCAAAAACATTCTATTACATACTATTTTTACTGTATTTTCAAACAGACATCAAATATATCTACTTTGTATCTCCTGGCAGTTCAAGAATGCCAACTCACCCTGTCCTTAGGGTGCCAGAGCCAATCTGTTGCCAAGAGACACAAAACTGATATCATGGATATATGAAGCAGTCTTTGGAAATGTACAAAATAGCGAATGACCTCATGTGCAGGATCTGACTTAGTAAGACATTGAGGGAGAAAAATTAACCTTTCGTTAAAAGATTTTAAGCTTAGCATTTGTATCCTTTTGAGGAAGAAGCAGCCTTTCTGAGATGGAAATATGTTTGGTATTTAATATGGTATTTCAGGAAAATATACTGACTTTTTTGAATGTTTACTTTTGTTTGTGAAAAAAAATCAATCTGGGATTGAATCATCACATATCAGCATGCCAGGAAATCCATAAAGGTCGTGTGGTTTGTGACAGTCACAGAACAAGGTTATGAATTTTCAAAGTAGGTGTCTTAACAGGATATTCAATTGTCACATCTCTCCGAAGTGATGCTCAGATGTGTAAATGTTCATCTGACAAGTAAAGGACTGACTTTAAACCTCCAAATTTGGACATCATAAAGGCACCCAACATTTAAAAATTGATCCCTAAGCGTTCTTTCAAATAGGAGTTTTTAATACTTGGAGACTGAAGATGTAACCTACTGAAGAGTGTTACAGGTGCCCCTCTGTGCACTGGCTTTTGAACTCAAGCTAGAGTAGCTCATCTTTTTAGCTCTGCAGGTTCCCAGTTCAATCCCTGGTGAGCTGGCCAAGATGGCAGCCCTCACACAGGCATGGCTTGAATTTTAAGCCAGATAGAGGCAGCTACAAAGCAAGCTTCCAAGTACCATCCTAAAAACTCTCCCCTCTGATTTTCAAACCTTAGAAGACATTCTTATTTGCCACCTCAAGCCCACAATCCACCCTTCCACACTGAGGCAGGACTCTTCTCACAGCTCTCCTGAATTCTATGACCTCCAAGTCGTTATTTCTGATTTTATATGAATGTCCACAAACTTTGACATCTGGGATTTTTGTGGGCAAGTGGTTCTAGTGACAAAACACGTCATGTAGAGATAGAACATTAAATCCTATGCTGTGCGGCAGATCAGCCACAAATGCCCCAGTGAAGAGGACACCCAGAGGAAAGATCAATTCCCCTTAAAAGGCTTCTTCATACCAGTGTTAATTTTGTTGGTATAAAATGATGAGCAGAGGTGGGTTTACAAAGGTAGTTACACTACAATAACACAAGTACGCACTTTAGGTCATTTTACTACAAATCCCATGTCGTTAAACCCTTCATTGTAGAGTCGGTCTCAAAAAAAAAATCACAAAAAATGTTCATAAAAATGTGTCCCTTTCTTTTGTTAGAAAATTTCCAAGTTCCAAATCTTTTCATCAGTGCAACTTCAGCTTCCCCTCTCCTCCAAAATTAAGTTCAAGCTCTTCTTCCTCAACTTCCAGGTTAGATGTAACTCTACCCTACCCATACATCCGCTTTTAGATGTCCATGTATTTTGCCACTGTCACCATGAGTCACCTGTGTTTTTTCTTAAAAACTACTGAAGCAAAATTGAAGTCAGACAGGATTCCTCCACAGTAAGGCATGCTAAACTGAGCACAATTGCTTTCTGCTAGGTTCTCGGTCTTTTGCAGCGTGCTTCACTGACAAATGGCAGTTGGAAATGAATCACAAAGATTATTTTCCAGTCTGGGACACTAATTTCTAAACTTTTTAAATTAAAATAGAGTTTAGCTTGTCAAAACTAAAATATTAAAGTGAAGTAAACTAATTAGATACCAACAGTATCATCCAGCAAATTTCAATTTAAAAATACAAAAGAAACATGAAGTACATGGAACTGCAATGATTTAATGTAATGTTGCAGTTTCTATTAAAAAAATCAGATCACTTCAGTACCACCTAACTAATCATATTTCAGGTAGCCAATGGTGAATTGCTATTGCCTTCAGCTAGACGTGAAAGGCAATACCTCACATAAAATAATTACTCTTGCCAGGTGTTCTTTATATATGGCAAATGAACAATAGACCTCTATTGTTGACAGGAAAGAAAAAAATCCTGACTGACTGCAAAAAATAAAAACAAACCAACAGGCCAGTTTATATAAATTGCTTGTTCTCCTGCACAGTGTATAAAAGATCTTGCTGCTACAAAGGAATGTGAGTTCTTGTGTCTTATGAGGAAAGAAAACTGACATTGCACCAGCATATAGACTGAGAAAAGACAGAGGGAAAGAAGAAAGGGGTTAATGAAATTCAAACCAGAAAATAGGAAATGAGATTAAAGGAGACATTTTGGCCATGAGGCCTTCTTTAGGCTGAAGAAGGCCTCAAAGCCAAAGTGTCTCCTCTAATCCTATTTTCTATTTCTAGAGTGCATTTTAATAACCCCTTTGTATATGGTACAATGACTTTAGCAAGTCCTATTTTAAGCAGATTTTCCACAGTAGAAAGCAAAATAGGTTAAAATAATTGTACAATACACCTCGTGCACACAACACTTTGTTTAATCCAATGTCAAATACCAAAACCATACAATACAACACAATGTCCATTTATAAAGCCCCTTTCATGACAAACAACCCAGGGCACTGTACAAGAAAAGGATAATACACATAGCTCACTTCAACCAACTAAAAGGCTTGAGAACACAGAAATGTCTTTTGACTGCTTTTAAACCTGGATGTGGAATTTGCTGATCTAATGTCATTGGGCAGAGAATTCCTTTGCCCTGGGGCAAAACTGTCAAAGGCTCTGGCACCTGCCATTTCCAATCAGTATTTGGAAATGGTTAATATAAACTAGTACCCAAAAACACACGGTGCAATATGGAATGTGAGGAGACAAAAGTTCAAGTAAGCAGCACTGAGGCCATAAGAGAGCATCCACTCAAAACTGATTTGAAACTTTATGAGGACACCTGTGCAGTAACTAAGTAACTGGAGAAACCTATTAGCTATACTTTGCATAGTCAATTAATCTCATCACAAGAACTTGGGGCCAGTTGATGTTTTCCTAGTGCTCGCACAGAGGGCCTATTGACAAAGATTGTAGTAATCTGTCTGACAGGTGATTATATACTACACATGCAGAGGTGTCAGGAGGAGAAAGATGATATTTTGATGTACAACATTTCTCAGACAGTTAGAAGCAAAGTCTTTACTCTCTGATAACAATGTGGTTAGAGGAAAGGGGTGATCCGAATATAACCCAGATTCCAAATATTAAAGTTCAGAGTTAATGTGTTGCAATTAAATAGTAACAAAATTGAGAGAGACAGTACTCTGTCTTTTGGGCTAAGGAGAAGAGTGAAGGAAGCCTATTTCAGACCTTACATGTCCAAGTGTCAATGTCACAAACAATGGAGCAACACAAAGATTTCGTCCTGACAAGGGGAGGGAGTACTTTCGCTTACCCTTGGCAAGGCAACAAAGAGGTTCTGAACACAACATGTATCAAGACCAAGTGGGTGCATGTAGTTCGCCAATTCCTCTTTCAAGCCATGTTATAATATTACATTTATCTTCAATCAGTAGATTTCGGATTGGGTTATTTTCTGTAGTTCTTTACTTGTAGGTTTGAAAATTCTCATGTAGCCAAATAACTGTTTCACTTGAATATAAATTGTGAAAAGTATGTACAAAAACCCATTTTCAAGAAGCGCGCAAAGCCACTACATGATTTTGTTTCTATAACACTTGTCCTCCATCTTCCCAATGTTTGCTAACTTTCCTTGTCATGTCAGGTCTTACTTAGAATCAGGGCCGGCTCTAGGTTTTTTGCTGCCCCAAGCAAAAAAATTTTTGGCTGCCCCCCCACAGCCCTGGGCTCCCCCCCAACTGCACCCTCCTGCCGCCCCAGCCCTGGGTCACTGGTAACTCGCTCCCAGGGCAGGTCATTCAGCAGGAATTTTGGATGTACACAGAACACAGACAGGATTGGTTCCCATATGGTTACAGAACTGCAGTAAAGTGGAACAATTTTCAGCTTGTGTGATTGGAGGATATCTGGATGCCTATTATAAGACTGTCCTACATAAATGAGGAAAAGTTGAGGTGCCTTTATTATTCTTTTGTTCCATTCTTTGTTTCTATGGGGAATTTGCCAATGCACTATCACTGTCTTCCTTTTAAACAAGTAAAACTAAAACTTTAAAAAAAAAAAAAAAAAGCAATGGCTGTTGAAAATAGCAATTCCAGTCCTAATAACCACTGGGGAGCATTTCTTGCTCAATTTATTCTACTTTTTCTACAGCAAGTTACAGTGGATCAGTATATTTGATTTGGGAGAAATGAAGTAACAGCTGCCCAAATTGAGCTTGAGCACTCCTGAATTTTTCAGGTGTTCAAATCTGGAAGGCAGGTGCTGGATTCCCTTTCTGAATATTAGCTAAATCTGGAAAAGAAAAGTCAATTTCTGCTTCCATGGCTCAGAAGTGGAAATCCTCCTACGTGCCTGGTACTGTATCTAAAGCTGCCCAGCCTAGTAGAGCCTCCCCTCCCTTACTTTTCATTTTAAATTCTAGTGGGATCCATGTACCTCCCTTGCTAGGCTTCAGATAGAGAGGTGCACTGTCCATTTAGTGCACCCAATTCTTTCTTTGGGGGAGAGCCCAGGGCTGGGGCGGCAGGAGGTGCGGGTGCGGGGGAAGGGGGGAGGAGAGCCCAGGGCTGGGGCAGCAGGAGGTGTGGGTGGGGGCCAGAGCTGGGGCGGCAAGGGGTGCAGGTGGGGGGGGGAAAGAGCCCAGGGCTGGGGCAGCAGGGAGGTGCAGGTGGGAGCCAGAGCTGGGGCAGCAGGGGGTGTGGGCGGGGGAGAGTTCAGGGCTGGGGCAACACAGGGGTGCGGGGGGAGCCCAGGGCTGGGGTGGGGGGAGCTAACCAAGGAACTACAGCTCCCAGGGCCCCCTGTTGGTTCTCAGCTCCCATGCTGGATTCTTGCGCCCCTGCAAATCTGCCACCCCAAGCAACTGCTTGCTTTGCTGGTGCCTAGAGCCGGCCCTGCTTAGAATGCAAGTTCTCCAAATCCGTGCCATTGTCTTCCACTTGTATGTGCAGCACCACAAGTATTTATGGCACCATATAAACAATGGCAACAATTTTCAAGCTTGGGTAGCATAAAGTTAAATCCATTGTTAGGCAGGTGAGTAAAAGCAGCCTGATTTTCAGAGGAACCAAGTAGCTGCAGCTCCCACTAATTTACACTGGAGTTGCAGGTGCTCAATACCCCTGAAAAATCAGGCCACTTTTATTTTGGTTCCTACATACAGAATGAGGCTCCTAACTTTAAGCACCCATGTTTGTAAATTTTTCACAGTAACAATAGCGGACATAAACAAATCTCATATAAAACAAATAGTAAGTCCATTAATAAGGAAGAGAGGAAAGAAAGCAAGTCATTCTTTGGGCTCTAGACTAGAACAAGTTGCCATGGATGCCCACCTCATCTATTTCCATATGCGCAGAGAGACAATCAACTATATGTTGACTAACTATCTATTAAAAAATACTGGGGTGAGCATAGTGCACCAGGCTTCTCCAGCCACAGGCATTGCATTAGAAAAATGGGATCTAGACAGGCCTGCATTATTTATTCTCTGTGGAATTTGTCAGTTAATTGGATTTTTGAGTGAACAATGAGGGGTCGAAAGAGGATTTTATAGTGAAGTTAAACTAGAACTAATACCAGACAATGACTCATTGTAAAGCTAGACAGTTACGGAGTCAGTAAAGTCAAGCAGAGAACATACGAGATGGGAATCAAAGATGGCAAATGAAAAAGTGGAGATATCGAATCACCGATGAAAACGTCAAAATGACACAGGTGGACCAAGTGGAATAAGTGATAAAACTCAATCAGAACCATGGTAGAACAAGACGCTACAGGCTAGAAGCTTTAATTCAAAGAAAGTGTAAAACCAACTATTTGCCTTTCACTGTGAAATCTGGTGATTTCCGGAGAACAGGGAAATCCTTTGAAAGAGGTTCAATCAAAACTTTTCCGATTTTTAAAATTAAAGTCCTCACAACTAGAATGAGGTTGGCATATGTATAAATAAAAGTTTAGAAGGTCCTTTCAGGTAGGTTCCTGTTGAGTTAGATGTGTCTAATCCACAAGAAGAACAAGGAACTAAAAAGAGGATTAGTGGAAAAACACAACTGCAGGGGGACCACCAAAACAATGAGACCCTTGTGATAGGGTCTATTAGGCCTTCTCTGTCTCCTGCTAAAGGTGTTGGTGCCCTGACACCCTACTCAAGTTATACTATCAACAAGACTTAGTCTTCCAGACACTCAGAAGGCCAGGAGGAGACACTGACCAATAGAGAGCCAGCAGGCCAGTTAAGAAGGCTTGCCTGCTTCTGCTCTGGGGCAGAGCCAGGTGACTCTGGGTTGCAGGAGCAGCTCCTCAGCATTAGCCCAGACCCAAGTCAGTGGCCTCCTTTCACACACTGCAACTAAGTGCTTGCTTCTGAGGATTTGTTTGTTTCTTTAAAAGTGCTGTGATGCAGCGGCTGCCCCACACTGGCAGAAAAGGGATTAAAAGCAGCCCTAGGGAGGCAGCGCCAGAGGCAGCCAATTAGAAAGGGGCCAAGAGGAGCAGCCAATCATGGCCCGGCAGGTTCATATAAGAGGGGCTGCAGGGTAGAGCTGAGGGCAGTAGCTGACTAGAGCTGGAGGGGAGAAGAACAGACTCCTAGCAGGAGGAAGGAGCACCAGCACCTGGGACACAACAGTACTGCAAGCAGGGACCGGGAGAGCTAGAGACAGCTCCTGGCTGGCTGCTAGGGCTTGCAGGCTGAGGCCCTGAGGTAAGGGCAGAAGAAGGTGCTGGAGCTGCATGGGAAGTGGCCCCGGGACAATGGACAGCAGTTGCTCCTGAAGGAGTGACTGGACAGAGATGGAAGGTCCCCTGGAAGGGGGAACACAGAGTGTGGCAGTGCCACTGAAGGGGACCCCACAGTCCTGGAAGTGGCGCGGGTCCTGGAACGAAAGTTACAGTGGCAAGGCACCACCAGAGGAGGGTGCCCTGGTGAGTAGAGCTAATTCTCATGACAGCTGGCAGGAGGCATCAGAACCCCTGTCTGAACCCCGTCACAAGTGCAGACAGCCAAATTCTGAGTTTGTTATTATATATTTATAAATGTTGAGATGCTAATGCCAATATTATGGAGCTGGCAGCCACAACTTATGGACTAAAATTGTACTTCCCTGCAGTACAATGCTTGGCCCACTGTGACCCAATTGGCCCAATTTAGCAAGGTATTAAGCACACATTTTATTTTCAGCATATGAATAGTCCTCAATCAATGGGATTGCTCACATGTATAAAGTCAGGAACACACTTAAGTAAGTTGCTGAACTGGGGAAGCAAATGATTAATTAGATTCTGGTGGTCACACCTCAAGGGTCAAGAGACAAGGGTAGAAGCCATGCCTAAGGTTGGAGCAATTATGATGTGATCAAACTAAATAGGCTGTATTCCTCAAAATCTTGCTTTTAATTAAGCAATTTTGAAGAAAAGATCATATAGTAGTCAACGGTCTACCTTAGATTTACATGCCTCTCCAGGTATAGTTGCCTCTGCAGGTATAGTTGGCTTGATACCGCCCTTGTGACACCATGGTATTTGAATTAACAGAAGGGACATGCAGAACAGGCTTCATCGGGATAAAGATAACAGATGATATCAGCTCTTTTTAATAGGGCCTTCTGGAGTCTACAGAACAGAGCAAATGTTCATGCAACACACCTTTTGGAAGAAGAATAAAAAGCAGAACCAAAACATCAAAACAGCATAATCTATTACATGCATTTTTCAGTATATGTGAATACTTAGTATATTGCTGTGGCACCTGAAATAGCAAACTGGATATAGAGTGGCACATTCTAAGGCAGATGCCCTCTAAATCTGCCCTTCACACTCTTTCACTATACCAGCAGTCTAAGAATAGAAATTCTTCTGTATCAGCCACCAAAACTGAATGGAGAGCTAAACAACTTTGCACTAGAATTAAAGTGGAAACAAAATAATGGAAGTCCAACAATTACTTCAAGATGTGAGTGAGAAAGATGCCTAAACCACAACATTTGGACCTAGACCCGATCTTCACCAAGATTCAGGGTTTATTCAGATACAGCGCCAGACCATTCTGTGGTCAATAATGGAATGAACAAGATCCAACAACAGTCAAAACAACGTTTAGTACACCAGCAGAGCACTGCCATCAAAATATGGCCACAGCAAAAAATAAAAATGCAGAAAAATCCCTGGGCAAATGCAGCCAACAGCAGAAAGCATCTCAACTACGGCACTGCCACCAGGTGAAGGGAACAGCCAAAGCATCAAGGATGACAATCAGAAGTTACATGCAGTAGGTAACTTTCACAGTCCTTACTAAGAGTCAGTTCCTCAGCAGGTGTAAATCAAGAAGATTTACACCAGCTGAGGATCTAGCCTTTATTGTAGTCAATGGGAATTTTACCTGAGTATATACAATGCAGGATCAGGCCCAGTGGATCCCCAAAAGGAGAAATGGCAGAATATCACAACTGAAACTAACCAATGTGGATGATTCAAATTTACTCAAGAACACTAAGTCCCAAGTTAACTGCAAAGAGTTACAAAGGCACGTCACTAAACTGGGTGAAACAACATGGCAGATGAAATTCAATGGTGATAAGTGCAAAGTAATGTACACTGGAAAAAATAAACCCACAAAATGATGGGGTCTAAATTAGCTGTTACCCCTCAAAAAAAAAAAAAAAGAGATCTTGGAGTCATCGTGAATCGTTCTCTGAAAACTGCTCAATGTGCAGCAGTAGTCAAAAAAGCAAAAGAATGTTAGGAACCATTAGGAAAGGGAGAGAAGACAGAAAATATCAGAATGCCACTATATAAATCCATGATATGCCCACACACTGAATACTGCATGCAATTCCATTGAACCCATCCCAAAAAAGATATTACAATTGGAAAAGGTGCAGAGAAGGGCAATAAAAATGATTTGGGTATGGAACAGCTTCCATATGAGGAGAGATTAAAAACAGACTGGGACTGTTCAGCTTAGAAAAGAGATAACTAAGGGGGAATATTATAGAGGTCTATAAAATCATGAATGATGTGAAAAAAGTGAACAGGGAAGCGTTATTTATTGCTTCACATAACACAAGAACCAGGGGTCACCCAATGAAAATAATAGGCAGCAGATTTCAAAACAAACAAAAAGATGCACTTTTCATACAATGCACAGTCAACCTGTGTAACTCATTGCCAGGGGATGTTGTGAAGGCCAAAAGTATAATTGGGCTCAAAAGAGAATTAGATAAGTTCATGGAGGACAAGTCCATCAATGGCTATTAGTCAAGATGGTCAGGAATGCAATCCCATGCTCTGGGTGCCCCTAATCAGCTGACTGCCAGAAACTGGGACTGGACTGATCACTTGAAAATGCCCTGTTCTGTTCATTCCTTTTGAAGCAACTGGCACTGGCCATTGTCAGAGACAGGATACTTGGCTAGATGGACCGTTGGTCTGACCCAGTATGACCATTCTTATGTTCTTGTTAATAATGAATCAACAAAAAGCACTTATCCAAAGTATGGTAATAGAAATGGAAATACATGAAAAAGTCAATGGTGTGAAACAAGAAGGGACGTGAAGGTGGGCTGCCACAAGGATAAAATTGTTTAAAATTATTTTAAAAGATCTAATAGTAAAATGAAAAACAAAAAGTGAAATTACCAAAACTCCCCTCTAACTAAAAAAGGTAAATGTCAAATTGAAAATCAAGTAAAGAAAAATTAAGATGAAATTAAAATGATAAATCACCAGATTGTAAGCTTTTTTAGGGCAGGGACTGTCTTTATTCTGTTTGTACAGCATCTAGCACACTGGGGTCCTGGTTATGACTGGGGCTCCTAGGAACTAAGGCAATACTGTACAAATAAATAACACCACCAATAATAAAAAATTAACTCAAAGTATGGGAGCACTGTTCAGAGACCACCCAGCAATTCACAATGCTACAACATGAGCTGCATATTCAGTATAAACTAATTCAGTAAGACCTTACTGACCATGGGGTAGTCTCAGCTGGTTCAAACTGTCATAGCTCCAGTAAAGTCAATGGAACTAAGACAATATACAAGAGCTGAGAATCTGCTCCCCATGCTCTCAGAAGTATACTGAATAGAAGATTCATTGGATGGGACTATAACATTCATTTGTAAATAAATTATGGGAGAAAACATCAAAAGGGCTTACAAATCATTGTGTACTAAAAAACAAAACAACAACAAAAACAACCCACAACTTTTATTATGACAGCAGATTAAGTACAACTGAAATTTCTACAAGGCTGAATTCTACAGAAGCCAATGTTCACAACCATTGACATAATAAGAAATAAAAATAAAAAAGCAGGTAAGAAATACAAAAATCTATGTAGCATGAAATATCTTCAAGAGACTTGTTTAGTGAAATTAACTAGTAGTTTAATAGAAAAAAAGCCTGATATATGAGAGTACTCCAATTTCTTCATAGAAATTAACATTTCAATCCTGTTTTTATCTAGAAGTCATTAAACTGTGCAACATGAATTATTGGAACTGTAGCAGAGAATTAACTCTATTCATCAAGTAAGTCCAAACAGTTTAGAGTGCATCTGTAATGAAAAAATAGCTCCACATTTCTATCTCTTCTCATTAAAGTAAACCAGTTTTCCCCCTCTCAGTATATAAAACTGTCTTCTCTTCACGTAATTTATATTACCATAAGCCAGCTCACATTCTAAACTATTACATGCCTCCAATTAATTTTTGCAGCTTTTGCCTGAAAATTTAATGAGATAGTAGCGCATGAACCTGCTGACTCCAGATTACGTGTGTGCTTCCAATATTAATGTTGGCATAATAAAATAATCTGATACATACTTGATGAGAGCTTTTCACTATTGTGAGAGTAAAGGCAATACATAAACCAATTCAACTGATTTTCATCCTTTTTTTTTTTAATAAAAAAATTACAAAAAAAAGTTACCAGTTTCAAATTGAACAGCTCCAAGTCAAACATGAAAAAGTAGATGTACAGTATTCATGCGCACTTTCTTGAACAATTTAAACATTTATTAGTCTCCTGTTTAAATAGTTTAAAGGGACTTAGTTAAAAAAAAGCCCTTTTCTTTTCAAAATGTCTATTCAACATGGTAAATGGAATTTTAAGTTTCAATATTACATTTTATGCTCTGCTTTATCAATCAGTTATGCCACACCTCACCCCTGTATTGTTGAAAGTATTACTACCCCAACGATAACGGATAAACTGTGAAAGAGAGCATCAGTGATTGCAGGGCTAGATTTTTGGCACCTAATTTCCATTGAGATCAATGGCAGTTAGGCACTTAAATACCTTTAAAAATCTGTCCCTAAATCAATATCACACAACATACTGGAAGCAGGAGCAGGATTAGAACCCAGAAGTATGATTGACTCTCAGTCCTCTGCTCTGCTCACTTGACATTGCTTCCCCTAGGTTTCACAGATATTTAAGCATTTCAAGTTCTGCTCCTCTATGGCCTGGTCCTGCAACACTTGTGCATGTGCTTAACTTTACTAGCACTTGTGCACTTGCTTCACTTTACTTCCCCTTAGCCTTCATTGGGAAGTAAAGTGAAGCAAGTGCACAAGTGTTTTCAGGATTGGGGCCCTAAACAGAAAAAAAATTCACATTTTATAATAAAGACCCTAATTCTGATTGCAAGCTCCCGAGTGTATTTCATGATTGTTCAGTTTAAGCTCTACGTTGCTAGGGATCTCTCAATTAAACAATGCACAGTTGGTGTTATCCCTTGGGGAAGCTTGGGAGGTTTGCCAAAAAGGAAAAGGTGAGGTGGAGGTAAATTTGTAAAGGGAGAGAAGCAAACAGAACTTAGGGAAGAACAGTCGAAACAAAGAAGTGACACACATTTTTAAAGTACATCCCCACGCTGCTTAGCTATTTTGAAAAACTGAATTTATAAGATAAAGCATTCCCCATGGATTTTTAAATTGCATGAGTAGCATTTATACACCAGACCATTCTTCTGCAGGTTTCACTGGCTTTCTCAATACAGGCAATGGCCCACAGGTAAGAGTTCAGGCTTGTGATCAGACAACTTAAGATCTGCTCTCAATTCACTGTGTGACCTTAAATAACATACTCCCTGTATCTGAGTTTGCAAATGGCAGAATGAAGCTATTAGCACTTACCTATTTTTGCAAACTGTTCTCCAGAATATTAGACATAAAGAATGTTTTCTTCACAATAAGAATTTTTTAGAATAAGGTAAAAGCCAAAACATTCCCACTTTCCATTATCACTATAATTTTACTACCACGTCTTCCTGTTACGGAAGTGCAGACTAGTAATGCAGAAAACAATTTTGATACTTATACATCTACAGTAAAACTTGTGCTGAGCTGGTCCTCAAAACAGAATTTTTTTCTATTTGTTCATTTTGTGTGATTTCACACCATCATAAATTTCAATTCCTGTGAAATTTCAGGAAACTGAAAATTCTTCGCAGTGAAGCACATAAAATGCTCAAAAAAGCTTCTTTTGTGCCAAACCTTGACCAGTACTACTGTAAAAAACTCCCAAGGGGCTACACGGCATAGAGAAATCAGCAGTAAGGAGCCCAGAACTGGGGCATTCTACTCCTATTGTATGGGCTTAATAATAATGTGCGCTGCCCTAGCACTTGATATTAGAGAGACAAGGAGAAGAGTTTTTGAAGAGCTCTGTGTAGTTTGAAAGCTTCTCTCTCACCAACAGATGTTGGTCCAATAAAAAATACTTCTTCACCCACCTTGCCTCTCTAATATCTTGGGACCAACATGGCTACAACAACTCTGCATACAGCACTCGATAGTCATTAGTTAGTTATGCCAGTTACACCGCCACTATTAAGTAACTAAGCCTCATTTATCCTATTTTAAGAGGGAAAGAAACTGGGGCTTAGAGAGATTTCAACTTGTAGAAGTTCACACAGCAAGTCGGTACTGGAGTCAGGATTATGGACCCCCCCCCCCCCCCCACACACACACACACACTCCTCTAACCTCCAGTCCAAGGATCTTTGGACTTCAAAATTCTATTTAATCATAACTTCTGCCTCATGGAGTGTATCCCTATATTTCCAGAGTGGTTACTCTAACAAGCCAGTTCATTTGTCATTAATAAAATTAATTCATCCCGTAATATGTCTCAATCTATTTTAACAAAACTAAATGAAAGTCAAAATCCTCTTAAATGTACTGCAACAAGCATTAAAATTGGGAAACTTCTTTCAAAATAAAAAAAGGGAAAGCTAAAGAATCTTCCATCTATTTTCCTTTTACCAATGACTCCAAAGTAGTATTTTTCAGATTGAGGCACAGAAGAAACCAATTCGATAAAGGAATCTAAATCTTTCTATATAGTTTAGGCCTTGATCCTGCAAATGACTCCACATGGCTGGACCCACTGTTCCTGCGCAGAGCCCTAAATGAGACACTTCACAGATGCAGTTAAAGGATCTGACCCTTGGTTCCAAAACCCTGACCTGGCCCTCCAAACAGGCACAGGAGTAGCTTCACTCAAGTAAGCAAAGTTATCCCCATGCACGTGTGGAAGATCAAGCCACATATACTAAGTACGCTGCATGTGCGTCTGTGTGTATATAGATCTAAGTTTATTAATTTTACTTAAGGGTTTGTTGTAAGTATTTTGTTTACATTTCCCTTCCAATATTTCTTTAGAAACTGTGATACCACATTTTTTTAAATAGACACACGTGACATCCCCTCCACACACACTAACAAAAGCCCCATACTTTTACAGGTCATAAGAAACATATAATTAAATTAACAGATGCATATTTCTGCCTTTTCTCCTATCTGTTTTCCTTGAACGCTATGCCAGATAGCAAATAAAAATCTGCATTTAAATAGAATATTTTTAATGTATGAAAGTGGGCAGCCCGAGGGTAAAAGGTATTGCATTCAGCTCTCCATAGTCACAAAATTGCATTCAAAATGTGACACTGCATTTTAAAAATTCATTGAATATTTTTGATTTGTCATTCTATTACTTTCATTTTATTGTAAAAAAAAAAAAAAAAAAAACCTTAGTCCAATAGTTTTTGTATCAAAGAATGTTAATAAAAATATTGTGATATGACATCGTTTTATCAGTTTAATTTTGAGAAAAGATTACATTCAATCAGATCTCATAAGTCACCATCTCTGATAATTCCTGCTATTATTCAGTGTGAAATTCAAGCAGTCTGAATTCATTAACATAAGTTGTTACAAATCTGCATTTTTAGACTTTGTCCTAAAACGCAGCAGTCCAAACTCAGTGACCTGAATCTAACAGCCTTTCATGTGAAGTGGCCTTGCTATGCAGCTTCTCCTAACCCCTTACTTCTTTTATGGGTCAGGATACAGACACTACTTGCACTCTTCACTACTGACTGGGTCATAGTGAGAGAAAATATGAGCTAATCAAGGATCAGCAGTGCTTGATCACATTTAGGATGTGACTGTGCAAATGCTAACTAACATAGGCCCTGATCCAGCAAAGCACTTAAGCATGTGCTTAATTATAGGTACGTTAGTAGTCCCATTTGAGGACATCAGAATTACTCCTGTTTAAAGTTAAGCATGGGATTAAATGCATGGCTGGATCGGGGCCATAGTGCCTACATGTGTGAATAATTTAATTCAAGTTAACGGGACCCCTCAGTACACTCATTAGTGTCTGCGGGATTTGGCCCTTAATTTTCTTCAAATTGCATAGGCCTCTAGCAATGAGCAGAAGAGTGAGACCATGTTAGCACCAAATGACATATGTTATAAAACAGGTGTCACATTATATTGGACAGACCACAGAAAGACAAAAATAAACCATTTTTGACACTGCATTATCAGGACAGCACCTCCAGGAAAAAACCTGTTGATTTCTAAATTATCAAAATGAGACGACATTAAAATGACACATGCACTAAAGGGCCCGGTCCTGCTCCCTTTGAACTCAATGGCAAAAATTCCCACAGAATTCAGTGGGGGCAGAATCAAGCCCTAATTTAGAAAAACTCCTCTAGTTTAATGAGGACCTTAACCCCTGCAATACAATCCTGGCTGGAACACTGAACAATTTAGTATCTTACAAAATACTCTGCACACCATTCATTCTAACGGTATGTCTACACTGCAATTAAAAACCCGTGGGTGGCCCATGCCAGCTGACTCAGGTTCACAGGGCTTGGACTAAGGGGCTGGTAATTGCAGTGTAGACATTCGGGATTGGGCTGCAGCCCAGGCTCTGGGATTCTCTCACCTTGCAGGGTCCCATAACCCAGGCTGCAGCCTGAGCCCAAATGTCTACACCGCAATTAAACAGCCCCTTACCCAAAGCCCCAGGAGCTCGACTCAGCAGGCATGGGCCAGCCGTGTGTGTCTAATCGGAGTGTAGACGTAAGGGGCCTGTCCTTTCTCCACTGTTTGATGGGGAGGTGTTCTCGCTAGCCTTTATCAGAGTAACCCTACTGCTGCCCACCCAGAGTGTTGCTTTGCACAGCAAGGAGAAGGCTCTCATTTAAAAAGCTCAAAGTTCATGAACCTAGATCTCCTGTGCAGGAAGTTACACCTAAGGACTGCCTTCTGAACATTTTCCATGGATCTAATCTGAGAATTGCCTTACCTACATTGTCATTTATGTCAGATAAGGGACTTGGTTGCAATATGGATACTCATTTTTCGAGAGTAGATGCACTCCTACAGAAAGTTAAACTCACTGGGCCTGATTCTGCTCTCATTCACCCTGATTTTACAAAAATGCAAACGCCATTAACTTGAACCTTCAACAGAATTGCTCTTGATGCAGCCGAAGAGAATCAAACCTGCACACAAAGATTGAGTGGTAATTATTTTATGTTATTAGGGAGCTGCAACCGTTGACATTTCTAGATGTCCAGGAGCATACTGGTGAGAGTTCAAACATTAAGGTCTAGTCCAGTGGTTCCCAAACTTTAACAGCCCGCGAACCCCTTTCTCTAAATTGTGAAATCTCGTGAACCCCCTTCTAAAAATGAATATTTCCAGGATTTTAAATTTAAATTTCCTCAGTGTGATGGATGCGCTTGCTTTGCTCTGCATAGCTCTTTGAAGTCCGGAACCTTTGGAGAAAGATAAAGTCTCAGGTCTGGTTCGGCATCAAGTCTGTTTCTGTATTTCGTTTTCAGATGTGCATACGAGGAAAACGCTTTCTCGCATAAGTATGTTGTTGAAAATGGTAACAAAACTGCAGCAGCTTTTTCTGCCAGAAGGGGATACTCGTTTCTTAAACTCAGCCAAAAGTTGATCAATGACAGATTTCTGAAACTCCTTCTCAGTTCGTAATCACAGGAGATCTCAATCAATTTCTCTTTTTCCTCAGTGTTCAATATCTGTGTTGAGAAAGTGGTATCATCAAAAGGGTTGCGAATCCAGTCATTATCGCCTGATATAGCTGGAAAGTAATCCCTGAATGTTGTGCAAAGTCCTTTTAGGTGTGCAGTTATATTGATTTTAGTGCACTGATCCAACTGAAGTTTATGTTCTGCCAGGAAGTCATGAAGATTACTGAAACACTTAGTTTGATTGTTTTCCAAACAACTTTCCCAGAACTGCAACTTCTTTATCATGGATTCAACTCGGTCTTGCACATTGAAAACTGTTATATTGAGACCTTGAAGAGATAAATTTAGGTCATTAATTCTTGAGAAAATATCTGCTAAATAAGCTAGGCTCTGGAGCCAGACATTATTTTCCATACAGCTGGCAAGGTGGAAAGGGTGGCTGTTGAAAAAAACTAGGATTTCCATTCTAAGCTCAAACAAGCGCACCAGGATTTTGCCCCGTGAGAGCCATCTAACTTCAGTGTGAGTCAACAGACAATCGTGTATACTACCCATTTCTTCACAAAGTACGTGAAATATTCTGGAATTTGTTGGCCGTGATTTTATGAAATTCACCATTTTCACTGCATTGTCCAGCACTTCCTTCAGTCCCTCAGGCATGCGTTTTGTTGCGAGGGCTTGTCTATGGATGCTGCAATGAGTCCAAGAGACTTTTGATGCAACCTTTTTTGTTCGAGCTACAAATCCAGTATACTTCCCTGTCATTGATGTGGCCCCATCAGTGCAAATGCCTAGGCAATGGGACCAATCTATTTCCTTTTCTTGAAAATATGCATTAGTCAGATTGAAGACTGCTGCTGGACCCCATTGACCGCCCCGGTCAACTGAGCTCCACTGAGCTTGTGCTGCAGGTCCCACTGACCGCTGGGGCTCGGGCTGCTGGCCCCAACTGCCCGGCCCCGCTCTCTCTGAGGCTTGGGGCTCCCAGCTCCGCCTGAGCGCCGGGGCTCGGGCTGCCAGCTGCCCCCGCTGACGGGGGCAGGGCTTGGGCTGCCGGCCCCAATTGCCCGGCCCCGCTCTCAAGTGGCTCGGGGCTGCCAGCTGCCCTGCTGACAGGGGCAGGGCTCGGGCTGCCGGCCCCAAGTGCCCGGCCCCGCTCTCCCTTGGACTCGGGGCTGCCAGCCTCACCGGAGCGCTGGGGCTCGGGCTGCCAGCTGCCCCGCTGACAGGGGCAGGGCTCGGGCTGCCGGCCCCAACTGCCCAGCCCCGCTCTCAAGGGGCTCGGGGTTGCCATCCCCGCCGGAGCGCTGGGGCTCGGGCTGCCAGCTTCCCCGCTGACGGGGGCAGGGCTTGGGCTTTTGGCCCCAACTGCCCGGCCCCGCTCTCCCTGGGGCTCGGGCTGCCAGCTCCCCCGCTGACGGGGGCAGGGCTTGGGCTGCCGGCCCCAACTGCTCGGCCCCATCTCAAGGGGCTCGGGGCTGCCAGCCCCGCCGGAGCGCTGGGGCTCGGGGCTGCCGGCTCCCCCGCTGACGGGGGCAGGGCTTGGGCTGCCAGCCCCAACTGCATGGCCCTGCTCTCCCTGGGGCTCTGGTTGTCTGCCCTGCAACCAGGTCCCACCTGCTGCCTCCAATGCCGGGGTCCTCTGGCCGCCATTACTGAATTTTTTCTTGCGAACCCCCTGTAACGTTCTGCGAACCCCCAGGGGTTCGCGAACCCCACTTTGGGAACCACTGGTCTAGTCTATACCAGAAAAGGTTTGCTGGTATAGCTATACCTACAAGCCCTTCTACTGTACACACAGCTGGTACTGGCAAAAATGTGCTTTTGCCAGTATAACGTACATCAGTTCCCTGAGCAAAATAAACTGTACTGGCAAAAACACTTTTATAGGTGTGTCTACACATGGTCTTTTGCCAGGATAAAAAAAGGTTGCAAAAAAGTCACACTCCTAACCGACATCATTATCCTGGCTAAAGTTTCTAGTGTAGACCTGGCCTAAAATTTTCCAGTCCCTGCAGAAAGCCAAACTCTGTGCAGTCATTGGCAATTAATTGTGCAAAGCTCAACCATATTGCCAGCCCCTGATAAACTCACTCCAAAATTCAGCCCTGAGGCCAATAGACTGTAATATTTTAATTTCCACCCTTTCCTTAACCTTCACAGATGAGATTTCTCTTATGTTTAAAGAGCGAACTGCCCAACAAGCTCTGCCTTCAGAAAACCTGAAAATAAGAACGAAATTCCAAATTGATGGATGTGAGTCATCAACACCAAATTTCCAAGTAAGCAGTTAGCTTTAAGAATATCCTGCCAAAAAAAAACAAAAAACCCCCAAACCAAGTAAAATTTAATAAAAAGCGCTCTGCAGGTGGCAGCCTCAGGTCCAGTCTACATCGTAAAATATAGAGTAACCAGCTCCCCTAACACAACATGGCCTGACCTTGTGTAGCTAAGAGTCTTTCAGAAGCATATAACCGAGGAATGTGATTTCATGGACTTCGCAGGGCTGTAGGAGGATTTGTTAACACAATTACAACATTTTCATTTAAACACATTAAACATAAAACCCACTGATCCCACCATGTAGGCTGCTTGATAAATAATTACAGGTATTAGCAACACCTACATAGTTAAAGTTGCCTAATACTTTCCATCATAAGCTCCTGTTTTCAGTTACTTATAACTCTGCCAAATTTTTAACCATTTGGGATATTTTCTATGTTGGCTCTCTGCCTCAGGCTGAATTTTATTTTTAAGTGTCAGCGAAAAGAAGTTAGCGGCTTCCAAGAAGGACGGGAAAGAGGTAGTTTTGCCAGACACAGAAACTGTTTTAACTATCTTCAAAGAGCTCTAGCACCTCCATGATTTGGAGAGCAGGCATTTGTCTGATGGGGCACAGTCCAAGAAGTCCCCCTGGCAAAGCCACCAAGATTTGAGAGTTAAAAGCCTCTGAAAATCATCACTTGCACATGTTCAGTAAAGCTTCTTCTCTCATCATTCCTTCTGCACTGAGCGCACCCCCAGACCCCACGGAGCCTCCTGTATGGTGAGCACAGAGCTAGAGCTCTGGACTGATGGCTGCCACAGCAGCAGCCACTGCTATTCCCTTATCCCCCCTGGAGTAGGGAGAGGCAGAGAATCAGGAAGACCATGAGTTGTAGTATCAGCTGTTCCGCTAACCGGTGTGCATTTCACAGCCCTTATCGAGCCACGCCTCATAGCCCAGCCTTAGGAAGCAGGCAGGCACTATTCATCCATTTTACCACGGAGAGCTGGGTTCTATCCCTAGCTCTGCCACAAACTCTCTAAGTGATGTCTGGAGAAACTATCTAAAGACCTTCATGCACGGAAGCTGAATTAAGGTTGCATGGGCAACTTAACTTTTGACATTTACTAACTTTTAAGTGCCTGATTTTGCAACCGTAATGTTCTTTTAACATAGTTTTTTTTTAAATTTAATTTAAAAAAATTAAATACAAAACAGCTCCAGAATCTCCACTGCATGCAACTGCACAGGAAGAGAGGTTGTCTTTCAAGCAGGCAAGTCCCAAGTCATAGGTCAAAAAGCAAACACCTGAAATTTCACCCAGAAACTGACAGGAAGCTATGATTCGGTTCTGGCTCCAGAACGTGTTAATCATATTAGGAACTACTGTTCTGTAACCAGACCTCCCAATCAGGTGTATTTTCTAACACACATGGGACCTATTACATATAAGCAGGGTTGTTCTCTCTTCACCTCATCTTCCTCCTTTACCTACTCAACTCTGACTCTAGCCACAGAAAAAGATTCGCACACCTCCATCTGATCAGAATCACATAACAGCTCACCTTACCGAGCCCCCCTCCCCACCCCGTTCCCCTGATCTTTCAGCAGACACACATTGAATGTTCACCTGAGAATTATAAGCAACACTCCCACACCAGAGCCAGTAACCTCTCCACCTCCAGGCTTCAGATCAACATTTCCACAACACCATCCATAGTCTGAAAAGCAGAAAGACTAAGGACACTCCCAAATCTAGGCCTTGATGGGGCGTCACACGAGTTTGTGCTTACGTTTCTCTTTGCAGGATCGAGGTTAAAGTGCGATCAAAAGGCTGCACTGAAAGTTAACGGACCTCTGGAAACATCTTCTAGAGAAGATGCGGTGGAGGAAGATGACAAGAATGGTGAAGACGGTAGCCTTCTCTTCTATAAAGCCTTAGATGGAGGCCAACAATAGGAACGAAGAACCTAGGAACACAGAGGGCATGTCTGAAACAAAAGATGGTCTGCACACAGAAGCAGCCTGATCCCATCCCTTCTTCTCCCACCAGCTTCCTCAAGACAATCTTATTCCCAACACAGTGATCACAACATTGTGGATGCTCCAACAAGGAAATGGATAATAAAAAGCTAGTAAGATAGGTAACTTAACACAATCAAGTTTGCAGTACCTATAGCACCTGAAACCACATATTCAAATCCCATCAAGGGCAACTCAGCCCTTTATTTCCACCACTCCTGAGGAACAGAAATCGAAGTTTCCTGTGTGTGTCTGCCTGGTGGGGAGGAATTTCTTCACAATGAAACTTTAATATCTGTGATCCAGCCTGCTCTACATGAATATTAAAGAGTCTATAGTGCTTTTGTTCATTTGTTTTTAAAGAGGATGGATTTGCCCAAAGGTACCTAGGAACAATTTCTTTTGCACTAAGCTGGATGACTGCTGACCCCTTTCCCCTCATTTAGATGAGGCTGTATTTCAATGCTGGAGCACACACATCGCTTCTGAAATGCTCTGGGATCCTTTACAACCTTTCACTATAGACATATGTAAAATATTATTAAATCATGTTAATTTAATGTCATGTTCAATTAGAAACAGGGATAAAAACCAAGAATATTTATCAAATGCATAACACAAAACCAAAAGAGATAGGACAAAAAACAAACAAACAAACACACTTCCAGCTAAACCAAGAAGGTATTACAAATAATGGAAGTATAGTACACCAGTACTTGACATTATCCCATAAACAGCAAATTGCACCTCAGCTGAAATAGATATGTAGCTGTTCCACTTAGCTTAATTTTTCAAGGAGTTACAGGTTACACCCATTCTGCTGGCAAAAATGAGCTGGTTTGGGCAAAACAATGTACTGCAAAACATGGACCGTAAATGAGGGAGGACACCATTGCAATAAATATTAAATTACAAATTCTGAAATGCAAATCAGATATTTCTCCTCTGAGACCTTGCTAGACGAAAACCACCCCTTATGCTAAATAATAGACAAAAACCATCCCCTACGCTAAATAGATCTGACCTGATTCCCCTCTCTCCTATACTGGTGTAACCAAATTGTCTCCTATGCAGTTACTTCTGCTGTACGCAGGTGTAGCTGAGACAACAATTAAGGCCTATCCATGAACATACTGAAAAACGAACTCTAAAACTGGACTAGGCAAAAGCTAGTATTTGAGATGGGAAGAGGCTGTTTATAAAACCAAAATAAAATGGTAAACGTATTGGTGCTAGCAAGCAATACATTGTTTTAACATGTTATGATACTTATAAATATATGAAGTTTAAATAAGCAGATGACAGAAAGTTCCTTTTCATCTACTGAATGTTTATTATTCTTCGCACATTAGCACTTTTCCCCTCTTACGTTATATCTTCTGCCATTTATAATTAATTTTAACAGCTTCTGCAACTTATCCCACAGGTTGTTGCTGTTTCTTTTAAACAGCATGCTGCTGAGAAATTGATTTGTTTGCTCCGTATGCCTACAGAAATCACATTATGAAATATGCATAAATGTCATATCCTGGGCTGCTTCTGAGGATTAGCAAAGAATAAAAGCTGGCTTTAAAAAACGAGACACACACACACACACCAAAGAAAAAGAAAAACTTAAAACTGAATCTCAGTTCAGATTATTGGCAAAAAGAACATTCCATACCTGGGTATCCAACATGCCCTCAGATACATGGCTCAGATTGCTACCTAACTGGTACCCCATCGCTGCTGTCTCTCCGGAGCAGTGGAACTCACAAGGCACACCAAGTATCGTGGGGGTCAGAATTTAACTCTTCACGATAAAGTGGGCCAAGACTGCCACTTCCATCAAGTATCAGATGAGGACAAAGGGGCATATGTTCCCTGACCCCCCTGTCAATATAGAAGGTTCACATCTGCCAAGTGTTGCAGATCTTGACTCCGTAGGAATTGTCTCCTGCCCAAGTATGCAAATCAGTCTGAGGATAGAAAACCCATGACCAAATCCCTATGAGGCTGCAGAGCACTACACAAATCCTAAGAGAGCGGGGAGGCCCGCAGATCATTTGCAGCCATGGAACAAACTAGTTCTGTAGCTATCCTGCCTACCTCCAGAACAGGAGCTGTGACATCCCAGTGCTAAACGAGCTAAACAACAGCCAAATAATTCAACTGCAGAGAGAATTTTCTGTCTACAAACCCTCACACACATTGGAGAGGACAATGGACCCATTCACATTTCCCCCAATTCACAAGGTAATAAGATACAGGGCAGAGCCCCACAAATCTCCCTGACTGAGCCTTCCCCATCTGTGTTCTGTCCTGCCAAAGCTCACCCCAGCAACCAGGCTGCAACAGTCTCAGCCCTGGTCTACACTACAGAGTTAGGTCGACCTAAGGCAGCTTACGTTGACCTAATTCCGTCAGCGTACACACTACAGCCTTGCTCCTGGTGATGGAAGTGCCCTATTATTACACTGACATCATAACTCCATCTCCATGAGAGGCACAGGGCTTATGTCGGTGTAGTTAGGGCGACACAGTGTCTGTCTAGATGTCTCCACGCTGGAGCCATGAAATTGACAAGAAAGCCTCACAGGTCGGGCTTTCACCCCGGGGCAGTGGGGGGGGGCTCCAGACTCCCAGCTGGGCGGCTGCCCGGGCTCCCCACTCCAAGCCAGGCTGCCCCCAGGCTCCCGGCTCCCCACTCTCAGCTGGGCTGCTGCCCGCTGCCTCTCCGCTCTAAGCCAGGCTGCCCCCCGCAGTCCTAGCCACCCATTCTGAGCTGGGCTGCTGCCCTGGATCCCCACACCCAGCTTCCCACTCCCCACTGGGATCCCGGAAGCCACCTTGACTCCGGGAGGGGAGCTGAGAGCCCGGTCAATTGCCATGCTCTTGGCAGGGAGCCGAGAACCCAGGGGGGCAGCCAGGTTCCCCGCAGGGAGCCAAGAGCCTGGGGGGGCAGCTGCATGGAGCTGAGAACCTGGGCTCTCAGCCCCAGCACTCCCCGCCCCCGTTAAGTCAGTGAAAGTGCTCCTGGTGAGGATGCGCACCACCAGCAGAAGGAGTGTAGCGTGGATGTGAACCACCACAGTAACTGCAGTGACTGTAAGTCAACCTAACGTAAGTCGACTTAAGTTTTTAGTGTAGACACGCCGAGTGATGTCCACATGGGGAAGGCAGAGCGGCAGACAGGTGGAGGCCCTGTGAGGGAGCAGGAAACACTTGCCTATTCCTACTAGACTTGGACTTGAAACCAGTGAAGAGCTCCTCTAGTGTAATGGCCCTATATATTGCTCAGGTTCTGGGCCTAAGGATTTAGGCCTGTTCTTACAGAGGTACTAAAGTAGCAGACACTTTCTATTATTATTTTACTCCTCCTATCAGAGGTTTAATATTTAACTTTTGATTACTCCACTTTTGCAGACACCTCCAGCTGCTTATGGATATGGAAATCCAAACAGATTACAATGTGTTTACTGTTTTAACTGCATTGTACATGGTATTAATGCATTTTTCAAACAGTTATTGTTTCATACATACCTATAGATAATTTACAAATATAATAGGATCTATTTCAGTAAAATATCATACACCACACACCGGCGCTCTGCCTTGCACAGCCGTAATCAGGTTGGAAATGCAGATGGAGGAAGACGAGACTGAGATTCTTTAGGTTGTACCCTTCCCTTGTAAAGAGCATAATACATCTTAAAATCCACACAGTAGGACAAAGTTATTATAGAATGGACAGGCAGCACCTGCTATATTTAAGCTCGCACAACAGCTTTGGTATAAAATAGAGTGGAACACCATCTGATACAATACAAAATGAACTGTGATACAGGCTAATGGAGTACAATGCTGTGCACGGCAACAGAAAAAGCTTCTCAAAAACTGCAAATTAGTTCCTACTCAATGGGATCAGAGTGAGATCATTCTTTGAGACGAGTCCCATTGACTCAGTTCAAGCAGCAGCATGCTATGCATATGTTTAATAGATGTAATGGTAGACTGAGATGGAAGGCATTTTTCCCATGTTATTTTCCATTGCAAAACATATTGAATTACAAGTTCTGAAATGCAAACAAGGTATCTTTTCTCTGAGACCTTGTTAGACACATCACTCTCCCATATTATTATAGAGAGCTGTCAAAATAGCCCGATGGGAGAGCTCTTCCATAAGCTTGCATAAGTATAACTATCATAGTATCAACTGCATTCCATTAACAGCTACACAGTCATTTTGCATAATAAAAGTAAAGGCTCTTTATTTGTGATCTACTTATTTATGGCCATCTAACCAAGAAGCACTTATTTTTCCCTGATGCCTTTGTTAAAATTACAAGATAATTTGGAGTAGTTGCAAATATTAATGACTGATGACAAAATGCCTAAGGAAATCGGAGGCGGCTGTGACCTAGCGCTATTGACACAGTAATAACTCCTGTTCCTGAAGGAGTAAGCAAACTAACTCAAAGAATGATTATTTTTAATTTATGTCATCATAGAAAGTACTGAAATTGGGAATGCTGGAAATTCTGTGCAATGATTATGAAATTATATTTCTTCTCTTTTTTGGCTGTCTATAAGGTACTCAAGACTAGGCAAGGTTTTTCGGGAGGTGAAATTTTTCACAGCCCTGAGCAACGTAGGTAGGTCAATTTAATTTTTACGTGTAGACCAGGCCTCAGTGCCCTTGCAATGAAGCAGCCGCTGATCTTGGAATCCTCACTCAGGCTAATCGCCCACTGATCACCAGCATCTGCAGGTCCCTGAATCAGAAAGGCACATATAACAGACAGAATGAAGGCAGAGAATGGGAATGGGAGATTTTTCTCCCTTTTAACAAAGATGTACAGTAGTTGATCAGAGTGAAGATGTTAAATCCCCTAAACAACAAAGAACCCAGCTCCTCCAGATAGCTATTCCAGCCTTACATAGAAAGAGAAAAAGAGAAATGGAGTGGTTGGATGTAAAGTTTTTTAAAGGTTACAGAGTTTTTCCCAAAAAAAGTTGCTCAAAAATCTTGTTGCCATTAACTGGATACAGATCATGAGTAAGGCTACGAGTTTGTCACGGAGGTCATGGATTTCATGACTTTCCGGGACCTCCGTGACTTCTGCAGCGGTTGGTGCGCCTGGCCCGGGGGCCACCTGAGCAACTCAGGGAGCCCCGGGACCAGTTGCGCCGGCCGCGGCTGGGGCAGTCTCGGGCCACCTTGCCCCCTTCCCCCAGCAGCAGCAGCAGGAGTTTCGGTGTGGGAGGGAATTGGGGTACAGGAGGGGGTGAGAGCTCTGGGCAGGGCTTACCTCGGGGGGTTCCTCGGAAGTGGCGACATCCCTTGGCTCCTAGGCAGAGGGGCCAGGGGGCTCTGCGCGCTGCCTCCACCTGCCAGCACAGCCCCTGCAGTTCCCATTGGCCATGGTTCCCGGCCAATGGGAGCTGTGGAGCCGGCACTCAGGGCAGAGACAGCGTGCAGAGCCCCCTGGCCACACCTCCGCGTAGGAGCGGAGGGAGGGGGATGTCACTTCCAGGCAGGCACAGAGCCAGGTAGGGAGTCTGCCAGCCCTGCCATCACCCACAGCGCCTCCCGGGCTGCCCCTCTTCCCCCCGTCCCACCCCCCACCCCCACCCCGATTTAGTTGGGTATGGAAAGTAAAAGTCATGGACAGGTCACGGGCCGTGAATTTCTGTTTACTGCTTGTGACCTGTCCATTACTTTTACTAAAAATCCCCATGACTAAATCGTAGCCTTAATCATGGGAAAACTCAAGAGGCAGCAAACCCTAAAATGTAACCAATAAGAGGCCTGGTGATAACATTTATTTTTTGCCACTATAAAAGATTTTTCTCTGTAGTAGTTTACTTTTTTTTTTTTAAATTATTACTCCTTGATGGACATGATACTATTAATTTAATTTCAACTTGCATTTCATATTAGTACAATCTACACTAAGTTATCTCTATGGCAGTAGCAAAATCACTTTATAGTGAGCTATATCATTTCAGAGTTAATTACATGTATTTTGGCTTTGATAAATGAAAATACCAGACGAGATTAACCGAAGGATAATCAATATGATCCAGCTATTAGACATCCTGATGAGCTACCCAGAGTACAGGGACAACCTATGGTAATCAACTAATTGAAGAATATGTACTAAAAAAAAATTAGGAAATCCAGACTTCAGTTTTAAAAATACCCCAATAAAACTCACCAGGAAAAATGCTCTCACAAAACCATGCAGGTCTTGCAGCTTGAGAGACTTTTCTTTTTTTAATAAACAGAAATGTTGCTTCATTGGCTTAAAACCAATTACTGTGATAAAACACTGAAAAGCAAAATGAATTTGGCTGGTGAATTCTGAAGAGTGTTTCTTATTTACATCTACCCAAACTCCTTTAATTGTATTTTTCTAATGCCTTCCGATTTCTGGAACTGCCAGAGATTGTTAAATAGTTTCATTTAAAACACTCTATTTATCTTGGTTTAGTCACACACCAGATCAAATTAAGCAGTCAAATACTAGAACAAATTAACCCTTTCCATGTCTTTCCATGAAACCAATGGGAGGATGGGGGGAGAAGGGGAGGGAAAGCAGTGATGCTGTGTCATCGCCAAGCAAATGTCAGTTAGCTTTACATTTCCAAAGAGGTGTGCAAGAGTACATGGAGTAAACAATAAGTACAAAGCTAAAGTGTTACCAAATGTTTTGAAAAATATGAATTGCACTCTGGAATTCCATAAATCTATGGTATGTAAGTACTATTAGCATAAATGCAGACAACGGTTAATCTACCTTAACCCTGATTAATGGTTGCAGTTGCCCATTAATACTAGGCATTTTAACTTACTACTGAAATTGATTAGTCAGTTAAGAATTCAATCCTAATGTTCAATAAAATTGCACTTTCTTTGCAAATGCACTATGAAATGAGGTGATGCATTTAACAGCACTCACATATATTACACTGCACGTAGCATAAAGATGAAATGTGCAGTGTAATCGGCACTGCTTGAACTATTTCATACACACCTGTAGTTGTAATGAGTGGTGGGGTAGTGGTAGTTCTAAACACTTAATTCTCTTGGAAATAAAAATGTTTCCCTGAACTTCCACAGTACATGTAAATACTGTAGAGAACTGAAATCTAAAGTTAAATTGGCATGTAACACAGATGTGGGGGTGGAGGGCGGATGGTGAATCTTAGATGAGGGAGTGGGTTGGTACAGAGCAGGGAAAGCCACATGGACAAGGGCAACAGCTATCGTTCACATGGGACATTTTACTGGAAACTCTGAATAACTCCATTGCTGCACAGCCATGAAGCTGTACAACAGTGGCCTGGAAATCAACTGCCACTGCATGACTCACTTCCTTGAAGAGGCATAAATGAAGAAGCTCAGCATCTAGATCCCATGGGTCAGAGAGAGCCTTGACACAGCTGTGAGTCAGACAAGAGGAAAGGGACCAAGCCTGGCTAGCCATTGGGGAGAGAGTGGGGGGGAGGTAAAGCCTGTCTGGAGCAGGTTGGAATAGAGTGAGCTGACCATGAGGGAAAGTTCAAGGTGATTCATGCCCAGAGGGAGTAAGGGTGTAGGGGTGGGCAGGAAGTGACTGGCAGGGGGTCCTTTTGGAGGGGGTTTTCTGAGGCAGACTGAATAACCGACCCCTGACTCTCTCCCAAATGCAGAGCTGCACTTTTTCCTTTTTCTAAAATCTGTAATTTATTAATTTTAAAGAATTATCCTAGGGTAAAATATAGAAACCACCCTCATCTCATTCCATCAAAAACCAAAACCACAAACCAAAACCTCTTGATGATAGTCAAACACCAAGAGGAAAATGTCAGTTTACTGTAACACTTTTTTTCTTAAAACATAATCAGAAGTTACAATATTTCACATGACATTATAGTGGTATTGTACTGCTCACAGCATGGTAGTTACAGGTCTGTCTAAGTTTCCATTATAACCCTCTCTTTCCAGGAGGGCAATTGCACCATGGACGCTTACAATACTTAAGGCTAGAACTTTGCACGCAAACACCAAGCCCAGGGCTGGCCTCAAGGTTGGAGATTCTCCAGGGTACACATGCAAAAGGTGGCATTTCTGGAGTTAGAGGTGAATATTTACAGTCAAAGGTTGGGATGAGAGGCAAGTTCCACCTCACTCAGGCTTGGCTGACAATCTGAGACAACAGGAATGAAGGTTGGCTTTTTTTCCAATCCTCAGATGTTAAATGAGTCTTTGAAAATACGACAACAAAATCCTTCATCATAAGAAAAATTCACTTTAAAAACTGCCATAAATTAATCTTACACGAAGGAGAGTCTAAATAGAGAAAGACTATGCAGATCCTCTCAGGGCACAGTTTACCAAGGGCCTGCCTTGCTAGCCCCTAAAGCAATCAACACATTACATCTTTTAGGTCATAGCCAAGTCATGCAAATGCAAAAAGGACACCATGAAAGGGCTGGCCTTTCAGCTTCAAGCAGCAAAGACTCATGCTTTTAGATACAGAGATCCTGCTTTCAAACCTAACAGCTGACCCTACAATGGACGTTGTTATAGCAGCATTTTGCTGTTTGCTATTCTATAACAAAGTAGCTTTTATGTCCTTAAGGGCATGATCCAGCAACTCTCTGCACCCAGGACTCTCAATGGACTTAAACAGTAGGTTCTGCATGTGCAAGGAATGCAGGACTGGAACCTAAAGGAAGACACTGGTAGGTATTTTGCTGATATTTTTAAGCACGTGGATAAGGCATGAAGATTGGAGTAAAGAAGCTAGGATGACCCCTCTGTGATGGCAATGCTCATTTAAAATATTCCAAAGTTAGGCCTTATGGTGCTCCTTGTGATTTTCAAAACTCTGTATCTATTTGACTTAGTCACAGGAATTACAGGCTACAGAATAAAGATAGTTTTAAATTCTATGCAGTGCTTCCATATTCTCATGAACGTTCACAATTGCTCTCTTGTGAGCCACATCACCACCATTTACAGACTACTGCGTAAAACAGCAGCAGTCCACAAAGCTCCCTGGTTATATCTTGACAGGGTGGTCCACGTAAGTGGATCCAGGTCCCAGAAGTGTTATAGGGACCAGGGACATTTACAATCCTTGCTCTGCTTTCTACTTACTTCTGAAATCTCTGTACTAAATCTGGGGCTGAAAAAAAGATTTCATGTTAAAAGGTAACTTACAAAAAAATTTCCATATATGCCTTTTTAATTGTTTCATTATGGCCTTATAAAAGGCCTGAATACTTTTTACCCCTTCAAAGTTATTCTTCTCCTGATTATTTTCACATTGTAATACCAGGTCTTCTTGAGGAAAACAGAATGGTGTGATGGACAGGGCACTAGCCAGAGGTGCCTGAATTCTATACTCAGCACTGCCACTGACCTGCTGTGCGACCCAGAACAAGTCATTTAATTTCCCTCTCCCTCTCCCCACCCCCTGTAAAATGGGGATAATGATACTTCCTTTCCTTTGTAAAATGCTTGGAGATTTACAAATGAAAAGCACCTATAAGCATTATTCAATTATTATCCTTGTTATCCTATTTTATAAACTCCTGACAAACATACATTCGGGAGAAAAGTTCTCTTTGTGTTTGCCTAGATTAGTAGAGTGGTCAAGGTTAGCTACCACATTAAAGTCAGCCCTAAAGCTAATCTGCATCTAACCTGAGGGAAAGATCTTGGTTAGGTTGGGGTCAGCCAACACATGTTATCTAATGCCTAATCTCACCCTCATCTCTTAATTTAGACAAACCCTGTGTTAGCTTTGAACACCCTGGCCCTTCAGCTAAGGTCTTAGAAAGCTCCCATTCTAGTTCTCCCATTCCAGCAAAGATAGGGGAGACAAGAACTAATACTCCTGATATATCTAAGGTGAGAGACAAATAGGAACAAATCTTTCACGGCTGCCTTTACACACTCCAAAGACCAGGTCACCTCCGTAAAACCCATCCTCTCACAGCCCTTGCTACTGCCAGTCTGCATGTCCCTCACATCACTATACCTTGCGGAGTCGATTCTTCTTTAGGGGGCACTCGGCCTCTTTAATTGACAGGAGGCCCTGGCACCTGTGGGGTGGATTCAGCATATTGCAACAGTGAGACAGGAAGATTAATGCCAGCAGGGGCAGAACACTTAGAGCTCTGTTATGTTGGGTAGACGGGTGGATTCGTTCTCTTCTCTGTATCTCCTTTGAGCCATATCACCACCTGTCCAACACTGCAGATTTCAGACGGAGTGAGTCAAGGCTCCCTGAGGCTCACCCCCGCCCTCCTTTATGTGCTACTGATGGCAGCAAAGGGGCCTTATAAACCAGTGACTAAGTAAAACATTTCAAAGGGAGAATAAATCACCCGTTATTATATTGCTGGAAAAAATATTACCAAAAGGAGCCAAAGGAAACTCAAGCACATCACCCGCCCCGAGAGTATTAAGCTTTTCAGAGTAAATTCACAGCTATATAGGCAGGACATTCTTTCCAGATTTCATGCCATTGTGCCTATGGTACTTGCTTGTTTTTAAATCAACTGGGTGCTCAAACTATATACATAGATGGTGTGTGTGTGACAACACTCGTTCTCCTAAGCATTTATTTGGCAGGCAGTATGGAAAACGTTGGCATCCCAAGGGTTAAACTGACAACTCAAAGTGAAATTAACTCCTCGTGATTTGCAAGGTTACAACAAATATGCACATATTTTTTTAAAAGATGTAGGAAGACACTAGCCAGAGTGTCGTGTTACGGACTTCAATGCAAGAGACATCCAGGTTAGAACATGACCTTTGAAATCTGCATCTCTGGCCAGCACAAGTAAATCACACTGCAGGACTGGGAGTCATTGGCCTGTCTTTCTGCAGATCCTTTTGTTCTACTGATGTCCACTTTCTCAGAGTCTGACTACAGATGTTCACATGACGACAGAGAGGGGAACTGATCACAGAACGCAATGATGCCAAAGGCCCTTGATTGCTTTTATTCTAGTGCTTCTGTGCATCCATATAACATAGCCCATTTAGGTCCCTATTGCTCTTAATTAAGCCTTACTCGGCTGGAGCTTAATCCTGCCTCCAGCACTGAATACTTTGATAATAAGGATTTGAGGGAGAAAAATGACTCCATAGCTCAACTCAAGCCCCTCACAAGTTTGAGGCGGGCAATGAAGCACTTAAAAAATAAAAATAATGGGAGCATGTGAGGCGCGAGCCTAAAACAGCTGCAGTCCTGGCAGCGGCGGCTCCAGGAACCAGCGCTCCAAGTGCGTGCCTGGGGCGGCAAGCCGCGGGGGGCACCCTGCCGATCCCTGCGAGGGCGGCAGTCAGGCAGCCTTCGGCGGCATGCCTGCAGGAGGTCCGCCGGTCCCGCGGATTCAGCGGCAATTCGGCTGCGGGTACGCCAAATCCGCGGGACCGGGAACCTCCCGCAGGCATGCCGCCGCAGGCAGCCTGCCTACCGTGCTTGGGGCGGCAAAAAAGCTAGAGCCGCCCCTGAGTCCTGGGGCTCTTCCTGGCTCCATCTTGGCTCTGTCACCACGGTTCAAACTGCACCATGTTCAAATGAACTAGTCTGTGTATTTCCAGCCATGTGCTACCACTATTACTATGCAACCAAACAGAAGTTGCCTGTGTTCATATGGTCTACTGCACACATGTAATAATTACGGTGATACTTAGCACTAATACAGTGCTATTGTCTGCAAAGCTCTTTACAACCATTAATGTAGGTCAGGCTACCCCAGAAGTATTAACACATGGGGAAAATGACTATTTTTAAAAGTGGAGTATATTTTTGTCATAACAGCTACATATATTTTCCAAAGGTGCAGTTTGATTTCATTCATTATTCATCAGAAACAATAAGAATGAATGTGCTCTGTAAGAAATTCTTCCTTATTCAGCAAAAAACTTGAGAAGAGGTGGTTATTCACCCATACCTGGAAGTTCTTTGAGATGTGTGGTCCCTATTTGTATTCCAAATGCAGGTGCTCATGCGTGTCATGCGCCAAGTTTTCAGCAGCCGTGTCCATTGACCTGTGCAGCCCTCCTACATCACCATGTGCTCCAGGCAAGGTTAGAAGAGACATGCGAGGTGACACGACCTCAGTCTCCTTCTACCCAGTTTCCTTCGTACCACTGCATGTAGAGAGTCCTCAGCAGAGGGGACGGTGGGCGGGTACTGGAATACAAATAGGGACCACACACAGGGGTGCTGGAACAATTTGTTTAGTGGGGATACTGACAGCCATTGAACCAAACTGTAAACCCTGTATATATGATGGAAACCACTTCAAGCCAGGGGGTGCAGCAGCACCCCCAACACCTTTAATTCAAACACCTATGACTACACATCTCAAAGAACCTCCAGTTACAGGGGAGTAACCTCCTCTTCTTCTTTGAGTGATGGTCCCTATCTGTATTCCAAATGCAGGTGAGTATGGACCAGTGATCAGCTTGGAGATGGGTGCGAGGACGTGATAGGTAAGGCCTACTTTAGGACTGCCCACCCCATGGTCATGTCCGTGGCTGCCCACTAGTCGATACCGTAGCATGCGGTGAAGGTGTGGATGGAACGCCAGGTCGCCACAAGTCAGCTCTCGTGCCAGAGGACATCCGTCAGGGAGGCTGAGGTGATCGTGTGCGCCTGCGTGGAGTGGGCTGTAATCCTGGCGGGCGGTGTGACCCTGGAGTGCACACAGCATTCCACAATGCACTCAGAAATCCATTTGGATATGTGCTGCGAGGAGCGGGCCTCTCCCGTTGACTGTTCTGCAATGGCCACAAAGAGGCTTGGGAAGGCATGGGTCCTGTCCCAGTAGAAGGCTAGTGCCCTGCGAACGTCCAGGGAGTGCAGTATCCTATCCACGGAGTGTCATGCAGCTTAGGATGGAAGACCGGGAGATGGATGAACTGGTTAAGATGGAACTCAGAGAGGACTTTTGGGAGGAATTTAGGGTGAAGGCACAAGGAGTCTTTGTGAAAGACCGTATACGGTGGGTCAGCCATCATGGCCACTAGTTCGCTGACCCTCCAGGCAGAAGTGATGGCCACAAGGAAGAGGACCTTCATGGATAGGTGAGTGAGGGAACTTGTGGCCAGTGGTTCAAAGGGAGGCCGGTGAAGGCAGACAACACAAGGTTGAGGTCCATGGGAGGGGATGGGGTAAGGACTTGTGGGAAGCACTTTGTCAGGTCCCTCAGAAACTGGGCAGTAGTAGGGTGGATAAATAGCCCCCCAGTGGACAGACGGTCGGTAAGTGCCGCAGATCAAACTGAGTGTGAGACCTGAGTTCTTGAGCTCCAGGAGGTAGTCTAGGCACAGAAACAGCCAGGAGGGGGAGAGGTGGTGGCATTGCACCCAGGTGAAGCGCTTCCATGGTGCTGCATAGCACACCCTCGTGGATTCCCATCTATTGTGTGTACGTATACGGTGGACAGGCGACAAACAGGTGTTATCTACACGCAAGCCCCATCCAAAAACCAGGCCATCAGTTGGAGCGGGCCTAGGTTGGGGTGGTGAATCCTGCCGTAGTCTTGGATGATTAGGTTCGACAGAGTGGGGAGGCTGATCAGCCGGTGCACAGACAGTCTGAGTAGATCAGGAAACCAGAGCTGCCAAGGCCAGCGTGGGAGTATCAGGACGACTGTGGCTTGGTCTCGGCGGATCTTGCGGAGGACCCAGGGAAGAAGGGGGATGCGAGGAAAGGCGTACCGGAGGCCACCGCACCATGGAAGAAGAAGGTCATCGCCCTTGGAGTCCTGACCCCCCGGGAGCAGTAGAGGAGGAATTTGCGGTTCACCCATGTGGTGAAGAAATCCCAAAGGGGGGTGCCCCAGACCCGACAGATGGAGCGGAGAGTGGGTCACGGAGTTCCCACTCGTGGCTGAGGTACCAGGTCCAGCTGAGTAAATCCGTCAGGGAGTTCTGCATCCCCGGAAGGTATGGGCATGATGCTGTGGCAGATACACCAGTTACAGAGGCAGATAGTCTCCATGCAGAGCGACCGGGCTCTGGTGCTGCCCCGTCTGTTTATCTATGCCACTCCTCAGCAGCCCTGCAATTCTGCATTTCAAACTACCAAGCCCTGCTGGCGAAGTATGATTTTAATAATTATGCCAAGCTGGCAGAGTTCTTGGAGGATATCCCACAGAAGAAACGTCAATGGTTCCAGTCCCTGCTGGAGGAAGGCCACCTGGTGGCCAATGCCAGCTTCCAAGCTACAGTGGATGTAGCAGACACGTCCTCCTGCTCCCTGGCCATGGGAGTGGTGATGAGGCGGGAGGCGTGCCTCCAATCATCTGGTTTTCCCAAGGAGGTCCAATCCACTAGGCCAATGCTCAAACTACTGAGCTATCCCTCCCCACAAGCCAGGCCAACCACACACAGCTCCAGTATGTTGATGTGCATGTGCACCCCCACTAGCGCTGCGGGGGTTGTGTTTTTGTTTCGGCGGGGTGAATCCACCAGGACCTCCCCTTTGATGAGGACAAGTTATTCTCCACTAAAACGGACGGCACCCTGCACTCTAAAAGATTTGAGGTTGACCCTCCAGTCTCTTGGGATTTACAGTCTGCCCCCCTCCCCGCCGCTGGCAACCTAAACCGCCATTCTACCCACGCCCTTACCCGCTGTACTAACCCACCTACACCAGTTATGGGGAGCTGGCCCGCTGGTGCCCCCAATTCCAGCACCCACAAGCATTGGCCTGCTAAACCCAGGGTTGTGAGTTCAATCCTTGAGGGGGCCACCCAGGGATCTGGACAAAATCAGTACTTGGTCCTGCTAGTGAAGGCAGGGGGCTGGACTCAATGACCTTTCAAGGTCCCTTCCAGTTCTATGAGATAAATAAAATATATAATAATATATGGGTGGCATGATCTCTGCACTCAAGAACTTACAGTTTAAAAAGAGATGGGGGCCAGACTGTGATAGGCACAGGTCTTGTTAGATCCATTTCTTTAACAGGGGGGAGGGATAGCTCAGTGGTTTAAGCAGTGGCCTGCTAAACCGAGGGTTGTGAGTTCAGTCCTTGAGGGGGCCACTTAGGAATCTGGGGCAAAATCAGTACTTGGTCCTGCTAGTGAAGGCAGGGGGCTTCGGGGTCCGTTCTAGGAGATAGGATATCTCCATATATTATATTATGTTTTGCTACCTTATCTGGAAGTAGAGTAGTGTTGGTGTGCCCATGCCGTGGCCATGTGCACTACCAGCAAGATCTGAGGGGGGAGGGAGGGAAAACAGGAAGTCAGCCCCCTTAGCTGGCATAAAGTACCTGCCTTCTGCCCTTGTGGGCGTTGGTGCGCAGGATGCCGGCGTGCACCACGCTGCCCGGGCGGTCTGTAAGTTGGTCTCATTAATAGGCAGAGCTACACGAGCCAGTCCAGCAGAAGAATGTCCAGCAGTTGGTGATGCTGGTCCTGGACCTCCTCCAGAGGGATGCCCAAGTCAAAGGCCACCCTCTGCAGCAACTCCTGGTACTGATAATGATCATCAGGAGACAAGAGGGTCAGGGGGATACGGGCCTCATCCAGAGAAGAGGCTGCTGCTGTTGGGACTGGTTGTACCGGTGGTGCTGGGTCAAGCTCTGGGTCCAAGCCAACCGGTTCCGGCAGAGGGGCTAAGGTGGGATGGTGTGATGCCACCAATGGTGGGTACAGCCGGTGATAAGGATCCCAGGGCCATTGCTGCCACGAGGTCAGGTCCTGGTGGTACTGCAGGCCCCAAGGATGTGGGTACCACCCCAGTGGGACCAGAGTGTAGTACATCTGGTGAGACGGATGCTCGGAAGTCCGAATCATGCTGGGAGCCCAGGAAAAAGGATGGTTCTGCTGTCAAGAAGCCCTCCAAGTCCGAAGAGGCCTCCGGAAGTGGTGGAGCCATCTGTGTGGGTGGTGCCACAACTGGTGGAGGTGGATCTTGACTCAGGAGGAACGACGCATCCACTGATGTTGGAGGCTGTGGAGAGAAGCAGCAAGGGTGGGTACAGCAGTTCTAGGTGGGTGGCAGGGACCAGCATTTCCATCTGTCCCAGTGTCCAGGACACATCCCGTTGTCCACCAAACCAAGGAGGGGTGCTTGGAACAGAGCCCGGAAAATCCTGCTGCGGCTGAGGGGCTCGCGCCAGTGGACTATCGTGCCCCTGGGTCATCACGGAGACCTTCAGTGCCAATGGGTCTCTCTGCTATCTAGCCTTGCCCTGTCTTGGAGGAGGGTGAGTCATTGTGCAACATCTCAACTGACTGGGCCAAACTCAGGGAGGGAACACAGTGTACCGCAGAGGTCCATGACGGGGACCTGGTGCAGTGTTCATAAGAGCACTTTTGGCTCTCCTTCACCACTTTCTTATGTCTTGGCGGAGCCGAAGGATCCGGGGGGAGGTCAAGGGCAGAGCACTCACCGCCGGTGAAGGGCAGTGCGCTGCCAGAACCGACAGTCCACAATCGGACTCCACACGAGGCTGGAGCGCCACCTCCAGGAGGCACTTGTGGAGACACAGGAGGCAGGCTTCATGGGTCCTCAAAGGAAAGGACTTACAAATGTCACAGCATGCTGCAAGGTACGCCTCGCCCAGGCAATAAAGACAATGAGTGTGCTCGTCACTTACAGAAAACGATCAAGGACACGAGGAGCAATTTTTAAACCTCAGACCACGAGCCATAATCCCCCAACTCGGTCAGGGGAGGCCCCTTATGGGACTACTATTTATACTAACTGACTAACTATTTACAGGTTTACTATGACGAAAAAGCCGACTAACTATGTACAATGGACAATCGTACTTGTAGCAACTATGAGCACACAAAGAGAGGCTTCCGATTCCGACCATGTGGTAACAGGGAACTGAGGGCGTGCTGCCCTACACAGCCTCTTATAACTTCGCCGATGGCGATGTAGGATGGCTGCATGGGTCAACCGACACTGCTGCTGCTGAAAACTTCTGGCTCCAGCGCATATGCGCACTCACGTTTGGTACATATATAGGGACCATCACTCGAAGAACTAATTCTTTCCATATTCATATACAGCCACATTTGCAATACTACATTTAAGGTCCTATCATCACTTCATTATCAGCTTCCCCCTCTACATTCAGAGGTTTAGCAAACTCTTTTGAAAAAAATCCCCCATAGGCAAAAACTCAACATGCAGGAGTCTTGGTACTGGAAGGAATCTTTATGGAAAATCTGCAGTACAAAAAAATTCTGTCCAGTTGGTTTTAAATTATAAGTATGTAAGATTATATATAGAATGCAAAACACACACACACACATTTTGAGACTCTCCTTTGTACTCAGTTGTACCTAGGGCCAGTAGAAAAATTGAAAAAGTAACAAAACTGGCAAACATTTTAATGAACTTGTCACTTAGTTAAAATGGAAAATTGCAGGATTTTTCCCATTAAAACAAACAGGGATATCTTTAAAATGGTGTACTTTTCTATTAATTTCATTTACTATTTAAATTAATGTATATTATACTCCCGCATCTCCTTTGTAATAATAATTAATTATTATTATTATACTGGTACTTTACAGATAGCTGACTCATTCTGAAAATCCTAACAACTGCCACTGACTTAAATGGGGGCAAAGTCAGACCAATCCTAAGCACTTTCGTACAGCATTTTGAATCCATAGGGTGGGTTTTTCAACTTTTAGATCAATCATCCAAGGATTTGAAAGCACTTCACAAACATTATGGCCCAGTCCACACTATAATTCTTAACTGTGATTTCGTACCCAGTTAGAGGCACAGTCACCTCAATCAATTACAAGAGACATAATTCATTTGGCTTCCACACAGCTGCTTTTCTGTCCATTTGTCTGTCCATTCGAACCACGCCACCAGGGCTGGTTCCAGGCACCAGCCAACCAAGCACGTGCTTGGGGCGGCACCTTGTAAGAGGTGGCGCTCAGAGTTTTTTTTGTTTGTTTGTTTTGTTTCGGCGGGGCGGCGCTCGGGGGTATTTTTTTGTTGTTGTTTTTGGTTCGGCGGGGCGGCGCTCGGGGGGGTTGTTTTTATTTTTGGTTCGGGGGGGCGGCGCTGGGTTTTTGTTTTGTTTTGTTTTGTTTTGGCGGGGCAGGGCTCAGGGCGGTTGTTTTTGTTTCGGCGGGACAGCGCTTGAGGGGGGTTTGTTTTTGGTTTTGTTTTGGCGGGGCAGGGCTCGGGGCGGGTGTTTTTGGTTCGGCGGGGCAGCACTGGGTTTTTTGTTTTGTTTTGTTTTTGGTTCGGCGGGGCGGCACTGGGGGGGGTTGTTTTTGGTTCGGCAGGGCAGCACTGGGGGGGTTGTGTTTTTGGTTCGGCGGGGAGGGGTTTTTTTCTTTTTTTTCGCTTGAGGCGGCAAAAAAGTTAGAGCCGGCCCTGCACGCCACCTATTCCAATTTGTACCAAGGCATTTAAGAAAGTCTGGCTAGCAATACTACAGTGCCTGCGCATTGAATACTGGACTCGATCCACAGCCTGTTGAAGCCAACAGAAAGGTTCCCATTAGTTTCAGTGGGCACTGTAACAGCCCATGGTGCCCAGAAGACATGCACACATGAGGCAATACACACTGGGATGTTCTACTGAACAGACCACTGGGTGAAAGGAGCACTAGAACTTGACAAACCAATTACACAGACACAACTAGGGCTCCTTTTTTCATGACCAAAAACAAAAGTGTGCTGGACCATGTAGCAGTACATGGTCTGATCTGCTCCTGCTTTTTTGCTCCACAGAAACATGCTCAGACTTCTCTGGTTGGATAGCCACACTGTGCTGCTAATCTCAGGCTCCTCCATCAACAGCTTTACAGTTTTGTGCAATGTTCCTTGTATCTTCCGCCCTTTTCCCAAAGCCCAACAGGAGAAGAAGTCTCCCTTCCTGGAGATCTCTCTGCCTCAAGGCTCAGCTAGCCCTGCTTCTCTCCCCTGCACTTCCTTCTTGTGCCTCTCTTATCTGTCTTGAGCAGATGGACTAATTGTCTCTTTAGCTTGCCCAGTCCCCCCACCTGATTAGATAATTAACTTCACTTACCCCAATCAGCCTCCTCTGGGTAACTAATTGTTGGAAGAGTGATCAGAGTGCAGGCTCCCGTTAACTCCCTGCATTGTCAGAGGCTGGTATTAGAAAGGCCCGGCTTGACAAAGCCCTGGCTGGGATGATTTAGTTGGGAATTGGTCCTGCTTTGAGCAGGGGGTTGGACTAGATGACCTCCTGAGGTCCCTTCCAACCCTGATATTCTATGAAAGACAGCCCAGTGCCAGCCCTAGGCCTCTGGGGTGGTGAAACACTTTGATAGATACCACAGTTACTAACTGAATAACAGCAATAAAACAATAAGACTTGATATTTATATGGTGATTTTTGTTATCAAAGCTCTTCACAGATATTAACCAAAGAGACCATGAGCTTATGTCTTGAGCTGGAAGTTAAGTACCATGCTGCAAACACGGAAGACTCTGTATGATGAGACCTCCCTCCTCCTGACGTCCCATGCCCCACAGTCCTTTTCTGGTCTAGGCAATGAGATAGGAACGTCTTGCTGGTGGGCAAAGAGAGACGTACTAGGTCATCAAGTCACACTTGCAGGAACAATGCAGGATTGCTCTCTCTAGTATATTTTCTATGGCTTTGTTTGGTGTAGTTTTAAACATCCTGTGCAACTGGGCTTCACCACATCCCTGGGAAAATTAATTCTCAAAAACGTTAATAATTCGTTATCTACACAAGTTCCAAGTAACTCACAAGGAAAAAGTGGCTACACTTTGGAATCCAGGCTCAGTGGAGCAATTTATAACTATATTAGGAGACTGTGATGCAGTTTGGACATTGAGTCCAGAGGAACTGTTGAGCACTGAAATGTCAGACTCCACTGATCAAACCTGTACTGTTTTTGCTCTAGTTTTAGACTCATTTGCCTTTAGCTATTTCAAACTCCTACAGGTTGCTTGCGAAAGGAAGCTAAGCCTTATGTGACTTCAGTTACACTCACTGTCGGTATTAGATTCCCTTTGCATTTGCTAACATTTACACACAGAGATTTTAATATACTGCATTAGCTAAAATACTTATTGCTGCATTTTTCATTGTTCTGCATTGGGTATTGTGATTGCAGGACTTCTGTCTATTCTGCACAAAAGATCTTTGATATTATTTAGTGGGTTAATGAGGGCTTAACAGAAAGCTTATAGCAAGGGATAATGGGGCTGATTATATAATGGCATCTTTTTAAAAGTAACTTGGCTTGATTCTGCTGAGGTTATAGTGAGCTCCAGACAGCTGAGGTTCTGGCCTATTCATGGTAGCAATGTTGTGGAGAAATGTAGTTCGCTGTGCAACTGCTCTCTATAGGGTTCCCCCCCCCCTAATTTTAGATTTAACTTCTCTCACAGCGTAGGACATTCAGGATGGATAATAACTAGGGCTGTCGATTAATCGCAGTTAACTCACGTGATTAACTCAAAAAAATTAATCACGATTAATCACAGTTTTAATTGCACTGTTAAACAAGAGACTACCAATTGAAATTTATTAAATATTTTGGATGTTTTTCTACATTTTCATATATATCTTGTATTCAGTGTTGTAACTGAAATCAGTGTATATTTTGATTACAAATATCTGCACTGTAAAAATGACAAACAGAAGAAATAGTATTTTTCAATTCACCTCATACAAGTACTGTAGTGCATTATCTTTGTCCTGAAAGTGCAACTTACAAATGTAGATGATTTTTTTTTGTTACATAACTGCACTCAAAAACAAAACAATGTAAAACTTCAGCAGCTACAAGTCCACTAGGTACAACTTCTTGTTCAGCCAATTGCTAAGAGAAACAAGTTTGTTTACATTTACAGGACATAATGCTGCCCTCTTCTTAGTTACAATGTCACCAGAAAGTGAGAACGGGTATTTGCATGGCACTTTTATAGCCAGCATTGTAAGGTATTCACGTGCCAGATATGCTAAACATTTGTCTGTCCCTTCATGCTTCGGCCACCATTTCAGAGGACATGCTTCCACGCGGATGATGCTCGTTTAAAAAAAAAAAAACGTTAATTAAATTTATGACTGAACACCTTGGGGGAGAATTGTATGTCCCCTCCTCTGTTTTACCCACATTCTGCCATATATTTCATGTTACAGCAGTCTCAGATGATGACCCAATATATGTTGTTGTTCATTTTAAGAACGCTTTCACTGCAGATTTGACAAAACTCAAAGAAGGTACCAATGTGAGATTTCTAAAGATAGCTACAGCACTCAACCCAAGATTTAAGAATCTGAAGTGCCTTCCAAAATCTGAGCGGGACGAGGTAGGGAGCATGCTTTCAGAAGTCTTAAAAGAGGAACACTCTGATGCAGAAACTACAGAACAATTAATTTTTTTAATCATTTGACAGCCCTAATAACTTTTAAACACTGTACCTTTCTGAAATGCAATGTAAATATATTTTCAAAGAGCCAACACAGCCTAATATATTTTACTTAGAAAATCAGGTTCTCAGGACCTTAATTTTTCAAGGCAACCTCTACTTTTACAATTCATAGTAAAGTATGTAGCAGCTAAGACAGACTCCTGAACATCTGAATGTCAGTGGTAAGGGTTTCCCCTGAAAATCTTGCTGATGCAGCTCTCTCTTCATTTTTGGCTGATCATATCAAGTTAGTACCCAATGTGTTATATAACTAGCATGAGAATGACTATACAAAATGTCAAATAGTTATCTTTTATTTGAAATTTTATTCCTGCTATATATTTCAGTGGAAATATAAATTTTTATATTGTAACACATCTATATTAAATCTGCAATAAAACAATACTATAGAATACATATTTCCATTTAAACATGCAAGAGTAATAAAGTGGAAATTTCCCCTGCTTACTCATTGGTTTTCTTGGAGATCTTCTAGACCAGTCCATATGCTTGGGTTATTGTTACAGCTGGTCAAAAACAGGAATATTTTTTGTGCAAAAATGCTTTTATCAAAAAAATTTTAAATCCAAAATTTTTTCACCAGCTCAATATCGTTTCTCCCAGCCTCCTGTGGGAGACAATACAAAACTTTTTGATGACATCAACCATGCTTCCATCAGTACTCAACCTCCAATGGCCTGGGAAGATAAAGAGCTCTAATATTCTAAATATAAAATGGAGGTAATAGTAGTTACCTTCCTCAGAGAAGTTTTGTGAAGCAACAAAGGGTGCTAAGTATTATTATACTATTGCCACACCCTACTTGCCTCACTTCTTCCATTGTTATTGCCTAGGCTCACCCCTTATTAAAACAACTCAGTGTTGCAGCAGCTGTGCACTAGAAGTAATGATGTGATAGTGACCATACACAATTAAGCCATGCTGTATTGCTGTGCATCTTGAACAATCTACTCCTGCTCAGGAATCCGAGTACACCGCAGTGCACACTATGCACTAGACGTCAGTGTCTGGCCCGGGTATCCAAATGCTTTCTTTCGTCCAGGAAATATGACAGTCTTTCCAAATGGTCTTTGAGTTATACTTTTCCCTTAATTATGGTTTATAGTTGCACTATAAACTTCCAAACTCTGCTCATGAAAGCAAGCGAGCCAAAGGGTAACAAAATATCAGGGCTCAATAATAAGCCTAACCCTAATTTTTTAAAGATTTTGAGAAATTTTTAAACAATGATTGAGTCACAAGGACCAGTAGTTTCAAATCACGACCTTTGCTAAGCTTCCGAGATGGTTAAAATGTAACAAGTGAGTCTCTCGCATGAATAAAAAACTACATTTTACATAAATTAAATATATAATTCGATTAAATATGTTTATGTCTTTGCGGTGACATTTAAAATAGGAAGTGTTCATTTTCTGTTTTGAAAGGGAAAAAAACTCTTTCAAATGTAATTTGAAGCTGTCAAACCAATCTTCTTTACAGATCTTTTAAATGTCACATACCTTCGAAAGGGGGTGGCAGCTTCCTTTTAAATATGCAATTGCAAACAGTCCAAGCTAAATCAAGAATTTATTAAAATATGCTACTGACATTTATACTGATTAAGTATAGCCCTTTACTTTCTTCCTTTTGATAGAAACCCTTACAAAAGATGTGTCACAACATCTCATATTACCGTACTTACTGTAATTCCATAACACACAACCAGTCTTTACTAGGTGTCACACACACAACTAGCCAGCAAAATCTGACTGCATGAAAAGAATCTGCTGCTTGTTTTGTATGGAGGCTAATATGAAATTGTGGTCGCTTTACATGAAGAATTGTTGGGGGGGGCTGAGCTTTTTTTTTTTTTATGATTTCTTACCAGCTTGTCTGAAATTTATAACCAAAAATATTAACTGCACTTAGTTTAAATCAATTACAGCACTATACCTAATGGCTTTAAATGGAAGAGTGTATTAATCATAAGCATAAAGTAAACCTACTAGAATTCATTCACACAACTTTACATTAGTGACCTGTATGTTTTGTTTTATAATCTTAGTATCTATCATTGGGCCATGTTTTTATTACTCTCAAGAAATGCTCTGTTTCTTGTAACACAAAGGATAAAGGCCACATTTTAGAACGACTATTACATATACTTGTTTTAGGGGTGAGGGTGGCGGCAGACATATTAGCTACAGGTGAACGTTCAAGTGGAACCACTATGCTAGCCCATGGTTTTAGTTTACTCCCTGTGACATACTGCACATTTTAGAGTAATATATTTTCTGGCGTGTAGAGAATTTACAGATTTTTTTTTCTCCCCTATCATCGTGCAGGTGAACTGTATGTGCATAACTCTCATTAGCATTAACAGACGTTGCCAACGAAAATTCTCCCCGTGAAGCAATATTAAAAGCAAGGCCACAGTGAGCCTGGGTTCACACATTAGAAAACAAAATATACCTCCTATTTCTCTATACCACCACAGGGGAAAATGGAATGGAATGAAAGAGATTAAGCCACAAGTCCTATATCAAATCTGGTTTGTACTCTATAATTACTCAACAGAATGCATATAACGGTTACTTCTTGAGCATAAGAATTCGTTGCACATTATTTAAAGATTTTATCTTAATGCTCTCAACTTCCTGGTGCATAACACACCAAATTACAGCACAGTCTTCATAAAATAAATCTAGCTCAGCACCCAATACTGGCTTACTTAAAGCTTATACGCCATATTTAAAAACAAAAATTACTAACAGGAGTCTTAGTACAGCAAAACCATGCATCAGTGCCAGGCACTAAGGACACGAAATAGCAACTTGGCAGTAGTTTGCGCTGATCACACTGTGGGTCTTTTTTGATACAAGCATGCCCTAAAGTAGCCAGTGCTACAATCAGCATTTTCTGTCGCATTCACGTGTGACGTTCACTTAGCCAGCATCGTCATTCAATACTGTGATTTTAACATAGCCAAGAAAAGATGGAGGAGCTATGACCTGTTTGCATCTTAACACTGAGATGGTTGCTATGTGCCTGACCCTACTCCTACTGCAACCAATGGCATAACTCCCACTGACTTAAATAAAGGCTGAGGCAGCTCAGCACCCCTGAAAAATCAGGCCACCTATTTAGGTGCCTAAATATGGATGTAAGGGCCTAACCTTTGGCTCCCAAGTTTGAACATTCCGGTCTACAGCCCCACCGTAATCTGACCCCCAACATCTGGTATACTCTTCCACTGTAGAAGACATATGCCAATGTATTTAACTTAGAAATGTCCATAGAGCAAACTCTTCCAAAGAAGAGCTTTTAAAGAGTTCCTTCAACTCTGAAATTTCATTAGTCGTTATAATGTTTTTTATTTTAATATTAAAGTATGGTCTTTCGGTGAAAGGGACCACTTGGATCTGACAATAGTCATCCTAGAACTGACTGACGGCTGCTTCTCCTTACTGTAGCATCTGCCTTAAAGACAGTTATATTATCGGGCTCTTAGGCTACCCAGCGCTGGAAACAGTGTTACTTTACAAAACAACTCCAAGTGCACTGGAGAATAGACAGAATAATCTCTCAGTTGGAAGGAACTATGACTATCAACAAGTAATCTCTTCAAGAACAGATACTCTTTATTTTAGAGATCTGCCGGGGGTTGAGTTCTTTCAGTTTAGTCTGCAGATACAATACAGATGATCAGTGTAATACATGAAATTTAAATAAAACCACTGGAAGTTTCATACAGCTGTTGGCAAGCACGCTACTTTTTTTTAAATTTTCCAAGTGGCTTATGCAAAATAAGCCACTCTTCCATGTATAAGAGCTTCTTCTGCTGTTCCCCAGAACTGTATCTTCTTTGTTTCAAACTCAGCCAGCCTGGTCAGCAGAGGAGACCCTGCATAAAAAAAAACCTTCCAGCATGCCATTCTCAACAGTAAAAATTCAGGCATAGCAAAAGCAGAGGCAGATGTTCAAAGACTCAGTGCCTAGACTGTACTGGGTCCTGGTCCTGCAAAGCTGCATAATGCCACCTCAGCACTGCTGAACATCCTCATCTCCCAAAGTGACGGTGCTCAGCATCTTGTAGGACTGCATCCTTTCTGTTCTTGTCCAAGACCCAGATCAGCCCTTCTGCTTCTGGGAACAGAAGCGATGTTTTGCTGGCGCACTTTCCCATCACTGCAGAGGTAGAGGAGGTCACTGTCTTGGCAGCAGCATCTCCCCACACCTTACACATGGCAAAAGCACCTCCACTAGGGCTATGCTGAATTTTGGGCTTAAGGGGAGGACAAAGCAGGGCTTTAACCTCTCTTTGTCTCCTGCAGATCTATAATGCCCCCACATTGGTTCCGTAGCTGCTAATGCACAAACGCTGGGGCTCCCATCCAAAAGTTGCAGGGAAGGCAGATGAACAACACAAAGTGGCAGTCTTCCATTTAGTCAGCCCCTTCTCCACTGATCTAGGGTTTCCTCTTCTTGTGGAGCCTCCTAAATCCAGATGGCTGAAAACTCCACAACCCCAAGCCCATCCTCTTCTCTGTACAAGGGACTCCAGTCAACCCCAAATTATTTTCCGGCCTCTTGTAGTTCCTTGCACAGGTTTCATCAAAGAAGAGAGTACTCTGGATTAAGAGAGGATCCCGTTCCCCTTTTGGCTATTTAAAGAAAGCAAGAACTACTCAACAAATGTGTTATCAAAACATAATTTCCATGCTGCCATCCATTATGCAGTGAAAACTCGGAGAGACGCATTAAATAGTGCTTGCATAAGTTGATGAAATGCCATTTATAGTCTAGGTAACATAGTAAGCTGTCTTTTTTGGGTTGGGGAGCAGGGCTGAGGTCAATACTAGTGCACTGCAGTTTGAAAAGGTATGAAATCTGTCTGATGAGTTTCCAGAAACTTAAATTAGGGAATGCTTTGCTGCCTGGCTGCTACACAAGAAAATCTTGGTTCCTTTGTTCAGTAATTTGTTTTGTTTTATGTAACCAGAAATGCAAATGCTTCTATTTTACCTAGCAGAAGAAAATGATTATCAACCAAATGGATGATCAAAGGCCTCCTCTGGTTCTGAAGCCGGTTTGTTTACTTGCCGCGTCCGCAGGTTTGGCCGATCGCAGCTCCCAGTGGCCGCGGTTCGCTGCTGCAGGCCAATGGGAGCTGCTGGAAGCGGCGCGGGCCAACGGACATACTGGTCGCGGCTTCCAGCAGCTCCCATTGGCCTGGAACAGCGAACCGCGGCCACTGGGAGCCGCGATCGGCCGAACCTGTGGACACAGCAGGTACACAAACCGGCCCGGCCCGCCAGGGGCTTTCCCTGCACAAGCAGCGGAACAAGTTTGGGAACCACTGGCATAAGGAAAGCTCAACTAGTCACAATCAGTGTGTGCCTATAGAGCTATGCAAGGGCATTTTTATTGGTCAAACACTGTATGGCAGAGACACCCAAGAGAGTCATAATGTAGAAGACAGTTTTCTTTCCAGTGATAATTTAAAAACAAAAAAACACCCCCACAAGTTGGGAATAAACTTGTCTGTTCATCTGCAATCAATCACGCTGCTAATTTTATTTCAAGATACTTTTAGCAACCCATGATTTTCTAGCACAGAAGAGGAGACATCAAAACTAAGGGCTCAACAGAGTAGACAGTGCAGCTCTATAGTCACAGCATTTCAGAGAATTTAGATCAATACAGTCAAATCAGCCAATAAATTTAAACCTGAGTGAAGCACTATATGTTTTTCAACCCCTTTTCTTCTGTGCACAATTAACCTCTAACCCCTTAGAACTCAACAGTGAACAACTGAGAGTTCTGTAGCCAGTTAAAACTCAACAGCAGAATATATGACCTATAGCCAGAATTTTCTCTAACTTCCTGCAAAGTCCTCCACAAATGGAACTCCCACAACATCTCCAGGAGCTCCAGTGGCAGGATCAAGCCCCTCTCTGCATTTCAAAGTTTGTCTATGACCTGCCAGCAACTCTAACTTCATCAGCAGGCTGGCCCTTAAACTACACAACCCCTCAAGCTTGCTGGTTAAACTGAACACACCACTCCCACTTTTACTTCCATCTAAAACATCTACAGGACCACTGCATTCAGTAGCACCTCAATATTTAGATTCCCAACATACGCACAGTTTATCTTTTGTTGCTCATTTTTGTTTTGGTTTGATTTGCAAACAGAAGGAGGGGGAAAGTGTCAAGTTAGTTATTTTAAAACATATTATATAACAAAAAAAACCTGCAGGGTATCTGATTATGCAAGCATTTCTCCTGCAGTAACATGATATGATTAATGTGAAAGACATTGGGGTCAGGTTATTTTTCCAGTGCAAAGCATGCATTATTTTTTATCTGTTTGTTTAAATTTCCAAAACAACTCCTTTCCACAACTGAAACTTAAAGCCAACAAATAAGGGTGGCCTTCCCTTTTATTTCTCCTCCTCCTTCAGTTCTAGCCAATAGAATTATTTATTTAGTTACTTACCCTATCTGAAAGGCCATAAATTGCACTGCTACATAAGTCACAGAGGGAATTCCTTTAAAGATGTACTGTAAGTAAAAATCTATAAATAACCTTCTGCAGCCTACAATAATCATCTACACAACAAATTCATTTTCATTCCTGCTTTTAAACTAATCTTCCAGCTAACAAATCAAAACAAGTACCGAAATGCAATTATTCCACTGTGATAATGATCTTCTAACACTTGGATTGTACCTATGCTTATTTGCTCCCACTAAGGAGGCTTTTGTTAAAGTTGTACTGATAAGTGCAGAGGACAATAGGGTGGTGGCGGAGGTAATACAGGAAAAAGAGTAACTTCGGTCCGATTGTCCATTGTCCTGCACCTTTTGTATTCAATTACACCAGTGTAAGGTTGGTGTAAAATGCTGCCAGATCAGAATGTTAATGTAAATTACATTACAATCTTCAGGGCAATGGAGAATCAGGCCCCCTGTGAATACATGATCCTAAAAAATGTCTACACTACCGCAAGAAATGCAACTGCAAAATGAAGTCAGGAATGAATCTGGTATTAATTGGATGAGAAGGCCAGGAAATATTTTGCAAAAGACATTCATGCAGGACAGCTGTAGCCAGCATAGGTTTTACCCTCTTTATGAATCTATTTCTTGTTTCCTGAAACTAGCCCTCATTAATATCAAACACACTTCATCTGCTTGTCTTTCCTCCTTATAGCTCAAATGTTAATGGTGCATCATAATTCAGACAGCTGGTAATCTTCCACAAGACCACATCATACCAGCGCCAAATACAGGGGCAGCTCAGTGTTTATACTGAAAAACATGAACAACTGACTTTAACTCAGGTCTGGGATGAACAACGTAAATGACATGGATAAATGAAACCAAACAAAGATATTGACACATCAAATTATGTTATTTCATATCGTCTTGTAAAGGGGCAGAAGTAATGCGACAGAAGATGGACAGCGTCAATACAAAAGCTAGACGCAACGAGCTAAAAATAAAACATCACACAACTAAACTTGACTCAACAGCCAGCCTCCTGAATAATCAAATGCGCAAGACTTGGAGAAAAAACTGCAGTAATCAATTTACATATACAGTATTGTAATACATATGCTGTATCACAGAAAAGGAATCACATCAAACGGCAAAAGGTATGTATCAGAATCAGAAAGGTGCAACATTCTTCGACCAAGAGTCCAAATGCTACATTGAAGGTGACAGTTATGGCCCAATCCCGCAAGGCACTAGTTATATCTTGGAAGGTGCTGATCTCCTTCAACTTCCAATAAAGTTTATCCAATATTTATCCACACTGTAAATAACAGAACACACTGTGATGTTCACAAATATACACTAACATTTAAAGGGTTAACAGTTTAGGTTCTGATCCAGCAAAGACATAAACACATGCGTAACTTTATGCACTCTGGGTAGTCCCATTGACACACGACTTACTCACAGTGCATAAAGTTAAGCATGCCTTTGATGGATCAAGATCATAAGACCCAATTACTGAGTTCTTTCACTGGCACTACGCCTCAGAAATGCACCCACATCTCAAAAAGGAATAAAAGAATTGAGTGTTAGTTTGAATTCCTGTTCATTCCCACTTACTGCAGTGCTTCTAAATGTAAATCTCTATAGTTTAACAAAAAATCTCTTGGTGCTTTTTTTTTAAGTTTCTAATAAAACTGGACTGTCAGAAGGAAACTTGGCACAATAGAGCACGCTATGGACTGCAAAAGTAATAAAATCCCTAAAATAAGGGGGGCATTATAATGAAAATGATGGTGCATCCCTAACATAAGGGGCCCTGTAATTTCATTACATTGCTAAGCAGGTTTTTTCCTCTATTCCAAATACCTGGATGCCACTTGAAGAAATGAACACAAGCTGCAACATACATACTATGTATAGGCACATAAAGGATGACGGAATAACATCTTTGAAATACAGTTAAACTCCAGTCTGTGATGCATCAATCCCGTTAGAGTCATTAGGTAACTGTTGCTAGATGAGTGGCCAGAATCTTCTGAAGCTCATTCTAATTGATCTTACCTCTGAGTTTTTTCTGTATTTTTTTCCCTTCAGTATGTTCTGCTTTACAATATTCAAAACAAAGTGACATCTTCCGTTTGATGACCCAGAAGCTGACTTTAACAGTGGCAGTGCTGGCTAGTGCTTATATTGCACTGGGAATCAAATGACATGGATCCTTTCCCCAATTCTGACACAGACTTGATATGTGATCTTGGGCAGTTCACTGAACCTATTTATGCTTTGAGATCCTCGGGTGAAAAAGCTCTTGGAAGTGCTAGTATAACATCTGTTAGAAACTCATTCCCCAACACTGGCTGTTTATTGAGTTTATAAGAAAGGTAAAAAAAAAGACCATAGGAAAGATGCTAGTATAATAAACTTTATTTAAGTAACAGTAATACTTACCATTGTTACGGCTCTACTTCTGATTTCTAAGATCTGCCCCAAATGCCCCAGCAAGTTAGCCACATTCTGAACAGCTTCAATGTTCTTTGATTAATCCCTACACAAGTTATGTTAGCAGCTCACTTCTTGGCCTTTTGGCTAAGCTCAATGTCTAATAGCCCGGCTCATAAGAGAGCTCATGGTGTCCGACACCATCAGGTGGTCCGGAGACATCACGGGACACTGTCAATACCAGGTTGAGTAATCGAGACCCCCGACCAGGGAAATAACCCACTTCCTTCCCTGACGAACCAAGGGACGCACCCCACCCATGTACTTATTCGCTACACTGATACTGACTTGGACTCTTAATACATTCCCTGGGCAGCGTACCTGAGCCCACTTATCCACTGATGCTTTAAAAACTCCCGCAATACAATCTGGGTCTTTGCTGGTTATGTGATATGTATGTATCTCGTGATCCTTGTAACCGATACCTGTAATCCCTCATAACTCAAGCCTGACCCCAGATGTACAGTATCTTCCCTCTTAACTTGTGTATATTTAATTTTAAATATTAACTTTAATAAAAATTTTAAATTATATTCCCTATGATTTGAGAGGCCTTCCCCACTCTAACTGTGATGATGTTACAGTGGTTATCATTAAAACCTCAACACTCACCAAGAGTTACCATACACTGGGACACACAGACAGCTTCTGAAGGCCTCCACTAATCCTGGGACTTAGAAATAAGGAGAAGAGCCCCAGCTTTCATTAAATAGAATTTCTAAGTCTCTTTCTTACAAAGATATCCTTGAAAATTGGAACTGATCACTAGGGCTGAAATCTTGTCACTGATTTAAATTACCGGGGCTGGCTTTTGTGGTCTGGGACAATTATAGCCAGAGGTCCTTTATTTTTAGGCAGATTCCAGATCAGCTCACAACTGTAGGGGGCACTGCTGCCTAGGTTACTAGGGTTGGCACTAGACTCCAACAAGCTCCAGATCAGCTTGCTCACTGCAGCTGAGACATCTCCTTTGTTGAGCAACCAGAGTCCCCTCTGGAAACAAGGACAGGCAGCTCAACTGCATGTAAGGCAGTATGGCCTGCCCTAGTGGGCTGATCGACTGACTCAGATGGTAGCACTGACACCTGCTGCCTCGGTAGCCTTTGTCAAGTCACATAAAGCATGATTTACAAACCTGGGTATCTAAAGTTAGTACAAGCAGATTTATAATCCTGAATGTCTACAACTTCCAACTTCTATTTAAATATAAAAATAGGATTGTGGGTGCAACTTATGATAGACAAACATCAGTTTATTTCCTTATCTTTGGGAGGAGTATGTATAGGAACCAGTAATACTTTTTCTAAAGGAAGTGAGGAGGGGGAAGCTGCTAGCTTAGTGCTTCACAGGCCTGGCAAAAAATGTTAAAGCCAGCCCTTGTGGTATCTGAGATAGCACAGCTTCCCCCTATTATTTAGAACAGGAAATTACTGTGGAAACTGTTCTTAAATTGTAAGCTCATCAGAGTAGGTGCCATATCTTCCTTTGTGTTTCCACAGTGCCTAGCACAATGGGACCCTGGTCCCAACTGGGATGCCAGGGAATATCACAATATAAATATTACATAATTAAAACAACCGGAATCTGCAGGTACTATCTTTAGACTGAAGTGCCATCAATCAGAATATCACTGTCCAATGGACACCAACATACAGTTTGTCTTATTTTCTCAGGTTTGCAATCAGACGATGAATCTGCTTACCCTACATACACATTCAAGAGTCTCCTTCCTCAACCAGCTAGTCAACAAAATAGGAGAAGATCAAGACCAACAAGACATACTTAACTAGCAGGTGTGCCATGGAGTCAGATGCTTCTTTACTGGGGTTGCGGGGAGGAAGGGGAAGTCTCCCACCTAGCTGTGGAGACACAAAGAAATCCGATCGATGTCTCGGAAGCAACATGAGAACAATGTCTCAGTCATCAAGTCGGGTACAAGACAGCAGAAAGAGGAAACACCTGTATCTATGGGTAAGCTATTTCTGATGGCACTGAGCACTGGGACAGGATGTGTCCTGAGATAGGTAGGACTAACTAAGGGAGGACACAAATATCCCAGGCATACAGCAGGACAGGAATATTCAAACTAAGCCTGTATCAAGGATGGAAAAAATCCTTAAATAAAGCTTTAAGTTTAAATCCTTTGCTACGTTGGCAAATGAGAATATATCCATATTCATCTCTTGCAAAAACTGTTCTTCTTTATCTGACTCGCCCACAATCCAGCACGTATTCAGTACACATCTTCAGGTCTGCCAGTGGCAGTATCACATTTGGAAGGACTTTGCTGACTGGAGCCACTGTTGAGCATCTCGTTGTTTTAATGCAGAGTTTGGAAATGTTTGAATTATACATACATCTGTCCCTCTAACTTACACCTTGGAGGATAAAGCTGAGCATTGTGCAGCACGCAAATGGAACATGGATGTCTCTCTGCATAGAAGACTCCCTCCTCCCCCACAGTAAATTAAATAAGTTGCTGGCTGGCTATCAATACATACTGAAGCCTCTGTCTGCCACATACATACATATGTGTGTGTGTGTGTGGCACTGTTTATCCATCTACAAAACATGCCACATGCCAGTTGTCTGACTTATGCTGTTTGAAAAGAGGCAAAAGGATTGGGGTGGAGAGTGGGGGGAAAACAAACCAAATCCCCAGCACAGTTTAAAAGATTTCTTCCTGCTCACTGTTTTTATTTGCTTTTTTCCAGTTTCTATGGGAATTGTCGTGTAGATCCAGGAGTTAATTCTGAGTTTCCCTCTTTTTCCAATTACTAGTTAAGTTAGCTCCCGACCCAGGTTATTTGATGGGAGGCAAAGAAGCTCAGGTGGAATAGGTAGGGAGATGAGATTGCTTGCATCTCTCAGTTCCATGTGTCACCAGGCTCCCCCAAAAAGTCATATTTTAAATACAAAATTGTTTAATACTCACCAATCTATTCCAAAAAAGCCACATGACACACACAGAATCTCATTATGCATGCTACCAACAGTGTGTCACCTGAATAGAGAAGTAAGTTTTTAAATTTTAACTGCATACACTAAATACTGTGATACATATATATTTGATTTGATTTACTGCTCTGCGATGCTTTTCTTCAATCTCTTGAAGGTAATTTTTTCTCTAAAGCACAACTGCTTAATTGGCAAGTGTACAAAATGTAATTACATTGCATACAAGTTGCAATATTGCTTCTGGGAATATCACTGTTCATGCATTCTGCTTTATTTTGTGTTTAATCTCTATTAAGAGATCTGTATGAAAATAGATAGGTGCTCCTGATTTTATAAACATGGCATATCATTCAGTCAATTTCCTACTAATCCAAGCCCAAATGCAGTCCAAAAAAAAAAAAAAATCTTGGATCATTTCAATAAGCTAAGTCTTATATTTTCCTCTTAAGAAAGTTCAGTACTAGGACATCAAAAAAACTGAACCTCTCCGGGCTTATGTTTGTCACGTCCATTATATGAACAAAATGGTAAGAGGCAAGAGCATTGTACAAAGGAATATTTGGCTTTTAATGATATGAAACCAAAACCCTCAAAATATTTCCCAAAAGGATCTTGGCAGTCACATCTTTATTGTCAAAGAGGCATAAAAATGCAGTGCAGCTTTACAGAAATAGATGTCTAGTGCCAACTCTGTGAATAGCACCTGACATACTGTAGTCAACAACAGTCAATGAATGTGGCCTTTATCTTGTGAGCTCTCTTTTCTGACCAGAGTATCTGATTAATAATACACATCTTTTTCTTAGCTGAGAGTCCTATCAGTCATTCAACCTGCAAGTTATTCTGCATTTGAGTATACTTGTCTTTAGCCCTTTGATGACTTTCACTAGTCAGACCAACACAATCCCGATTACAAATGTATCCAGTTATGCCATTTTGCACTAAGAATTATTAACACTGTAAATAGGCCCTGATCCTGCAAACACTTAAGCATGAGTAATTGTATGCATGTGAGTAGACCTGTTTGCAGACGGGCCTTACTTTGTACTCTGGCTAAATATAATAACATTGGTATTATAATAAGTGCCTTAAAGGTTTATTTCATTTGCATGAATCTTGAAATTAATGTGGTGCTTGTTTTTTTAAGCCAATGCATATAAAACCAAATACCTAAAATGTCTTCAAGATTTGCTATATGTTTATTTTACTATTGTGTTTTTAATTCCAATGACAAGTTCATATTTTGCTCCAATATCACTGTAAAGAAAGTATCAAAGGGGTAGCCGTGTTTGCTGCTTTTACAGATCCAGACTAAGAGTCCTGTGGCACCTTATAGACTAACAGACGTATAGGAGCATGAGCTTTCGTGGGTGAATACCCACTTCTTCGGATGCATGTCACATGCATCCCACATGTATTCACCCACGAAAGCTCATGCTCCTATATGTCTGTTAGTTTATAAGGTGCCACAGGACTCTTTGCTGCTTTTACTGTAAAGAAAGGAAGTTGTGCAGTCTACAAATATTTTGAATTACTTATATAGTTACAATGTACATCAGTATTTGTTATTGTTTATCCAATCACAGTTTGATCTGGTTTACTTCTTTCATTGCTTTTAATATGTTCAAGTTTTAGACTTAAAATGCAGTTCCTGTATATTCAACGGATGTCACACAAAAAGCTTTAGTGCCGCAAAAGCTGTAGTGGAGTAAGTGAAATCCAGCTGGGTGATTTTTTTTTTAAACTAAAAATAAATGTCTCTCTTGATAACACCAGCCTCACCCTCAACAGCTAATGCTCAGAGGCACAGAGTGTAGATAAAAAAAAGGATGTAAACATTCCTAGAGTGCTCTTCATGCAGTGTCTTGTGATGCACGATAAAGTCTGATGTCAATACTATGTGGAGTCTCAGGAAGCTTAGAGTGCATAAAAAAGGTTACAATCTCAAAACCCAACTTCTTACCCCGTCAGTTGGAAAGGTGCCCAGACATAAGTAACACTATTCAAAATCTCGCTTTACAAGACTTGAACCGTGGTTTTAAATTGCTCATTTTTAATTGTTTTGTACTTGTTCGCTTTAAAATGTAACACACACTCTGTTTTTGTTGCATTGGTCACACTATCACAGTTTAATTAAATTTAAGATCCATTTTAGACCCCTTTTCAGCCATTTGTACCTTTTTTCAAAAGTTGACCAGGGTGCTGGAGAGTTTTTTTCCAATTATGATGGCAGCTAAAAAGTGTTTTAAAGTTTAAACAAGTTCATTCAGTTGTGTAAATTACTTGACAATCCAGTAAGAAAAATTTTTCCAGACATTTTCTGCACTTAAACTAAAAAAGGAAAGTTCACATTTGACATGTGTTGTCTCAAATAGGGAATGTGACCTTTGCTAATTTCTTGTCTGTTTGAGTCCACAGTGGTATTTACCAGGTGCTGACACTGCAGATAATTCATCACTCTCATTGCTACTGAGATTTTTGAGCTCTTGAGGACTTAACAATTGAGCAAAGAGAAGAGTACAGAAATTAAGACCCTGCAATCTTTACTAAGCGTTATTCACTAAAGGACAGATCCTGCAAACTCTTACCCTTGTGAGAAGGCCTTACCTATGTGAGTAATCCTATTGAAGTAGATTGAAGGTGCAGGTCTACAGCACTTGTGGAAATCTAGCTATTTTCATTTAAATGTCAATCTTTTATAGATGATAAAGTCAGAAGATATCATTGTCATCACCAAGTCTGACCTCCTTAATAACACAGACCTGAGGAGTTCCCTGAATAAATTCCTGTTTGAACTAGAGCCCATCTTTTAGAAAAAACAACCAATCCTGATTTTAAAAATGGCAGTAATGGAGAATCTACCATAAACCTTAGTAAATTGTTCCAATGGTTAATTACCCCCACCCCACACACACTGTTAAAATTTGTGCCACACTGTGAGTCTGATTTTGTCTAGTTTCAGCTTCCAGCCACTGGATCATGTTATACCTGTCTCTGCTACGTTGAAAAGCCCTGTATTATCAAATTTATTTTCTCCATGTAAGTACTTACAAACTGTGATCAAGGAACCCCTTAACCTTCTCACTGTTAAGATAAACAGATTGAGCTCTTTAAGTGTATCACTATAAGGCATGTTTTCTAATTCTTTAATCACTCTGATGGCTCTTCTCAGAATCTTCACCAATTTATCAACATCCTTCTCGAATTGTAGACACCAGAATTGAACACAGTATTCCAGCAGTGGTCATCACAGTGCCAAATACAGAGGTAATATAAACCTCTCTACTCCAATTCAATATTCCCATTTATACATCCAAAGACTACATTCAACCTTTTGGCCACAATGTTGCACTTGGAGCTCATCTTTAGCTGATTTTCCATCCTCCACACCCCCACATATTTTTCTGTCTCTTATTCCCAGGATAGAGGCCCCCTGCATTCCTTATTCCTAGATGTATACATTTACAATCGGCCATATTGAAACACAAAATGTTTGCTTGTGTCCAGCTTACCAAGCAATCCTGATCATTCTGTATTAGCAGCCTGTTCTCTTCATTATTTACCACTCCCCCAATCTGTATGACATCTGCAAACTTTCAGTGATGATTATGTTTTCTTCCTGGTCATGAATCAAAATGTTAAATAGTATAGGGCCAAGAACCAGTCCTAGCAGCACTCCATTAGAAACACCTGCTCAATTATGATACCCTGTTTACAAACTACATTTTGAGACCTGTTAGCCAGTTTTTAATCCATTTAATATGTGCCATGTTGATTTTATATCATTCTATATTTTTAATAAAAATGTCATATGGTACCAAGTCAAATGGCTTACAGAAGTCTAAGTATATTACTTTCCATAAATCCATGTTGATTGACATTAATTATATTACCCTTCTTTAATTTTTTTATATATTGAGTTCTGCATCAGATGTCCCGTTATTTTGCTCTGATCAACATCCGGCTGACGGGACTTTAATTGCCCAGATCATACCATTTACCCTTTTAAAATACTGGCACATTAGCTTTCTTCCAGTCCTCTGGAACTTCCCCACTGTTGAAGACTTACTGAAAATCAGCATTAACGGTCTAGCAAGCTCCTCAGCCAGCTCTTTTATAACTCTCAGATGATAGTTATCCAGACCTGCTGATTTTAAAAAGGTCTAACTTTAGTAGCTGTTTAACATTCTCCTGAGTTATTGTTGGAATGGAAATTATTTAATCATATGATATGAACACATTACCTGTTTTTTCCCCCAAATACAGAACAGAAATACGTATTAACTACGTCTGCCTTTTCTGCATTATTCTTGACAATTCTACCATTTCAATCTAGTAATAGACCAACCAAATGTTAGGATCCCTTTTGTACACAATACACTTAAAATACTCCTTATTGTCCTTAACTCTTCCAGCCATAGATTTGTCCTCATGTTCTTTGACTTCCCATATCAAATTTCTACAAATCCTAGCTTCTGATTTATATTCATTACCATCTTGCCCTATTATGCACCGATGTTTCAAAATATTGGCTGTACTGACACAAATAGACACGTTTTTTTAAAAAATGCATAAACAACCTGAAAAAGTCCAGAACAAAGGCTGGAATGGAGGTAAGCGAAGGGATACTACATGGAAAAAGGAAGTTTTGAGAACAGTTTTCAAGAAAGAGATTGAAGAGTCACGGTGTACCAGGTCAAGCAGGATATTCTCAGAATAAGGAGCGGCATGAGGAAATTCATAGAGCCAATTGTGGGAAGAGGTGACAAAGGGCCTGTTCCTGTGAGGTGCTGTGGCCTCAATTCTCAATGAAATCAAAGTCAATGGGATTTGAGGGATGCTCAGCAACTCGTAGGATAAAGTCTCTTTGTCATCGCTTCCCACAAGTAGCTCTGTATAATACTCAGGGGGCAGGTGGGTCAAAGGGCAGTCCAGATCAGTGGTCAGAGTTCACATAAGAGGTTTGATAGCCAGGAGATCCAATGCAAGGAGAATGTACAGCGAGGTAGCTGGCAGGGTCAAGTGAGGCAACAAGGCAGGGCCCAAGCAGCAACTAACAGGCAGTGGCTTGTTGCTCAGACAAGGCCAGAAAGGAAGCAAAAAGTTTATATATGGTCACCAGTCAATCAGAGTCAAGATCATGTGGCCAATCAGGAAGCAGGTTGCGGAACCCTGGAAGCTGGCCCACCCAAGTCTGTGAATTCCGCAGTAACTGGATGTGTTGGTGTGGCACGATGGCCGTGGCTGCTTCCCAAGAATCCAGTGGGTTTGACACCAGGATCCTTATACTCTGGATTTCCTCATGCTGCCCTTATCTGGGAGTATCCTGCTGTACCACGAGGTTTCACTCTCTTTCTTCAGAATTCCTTTTTCCGATGTAGCCTTCCGTCACTCACTCCGCCCCATGCAATTTTATCTGCTTGATATCTTGCCAAGTAACCAAGTACTGACTCCCTGGGCTTGTCCAGTATCTCTGCATTATTCTATGGGAGACTTATTAAGCTTGATTCCAGCTTCTGATACACGGTGCTCCTAGGATTCCATAGAAACAACAGAGTCACCTGCAGCCAGCCCATCATGGGCTGTGACTTAATCAGATTTCATACTCATGTTTAGATTAGATGGGACACCTCCCCAAAAGAAAAGAAGCCTGAGAAGATACATTGTGAGTTGCTTTTTGTGGATCAGCCTACAACTGTAATTCCACCTCCTATGGAGCCTCTTCCAAATGCAGGATTATACTTCATCCTTCCATCACCAAAAACTTTTTCATCTCTTTGTTTTTCATATTTTTGCTTCTCAAATAATGCACAAGAAACCATATGGGAAAAAAAACTTATCAATGCATTAAAACAGAAGTGTCAATGCACAAAAGTTAGGAAATTCAGAAAGTGCTCAGGTATATATAGTAACCTCAAAACTATCCCCTTGCACGCATATGTTGCAGTACTGTCATTTGTTGCACACAAAAAAAGACAAAAATACTACATCTGTGCCTCTAATGTTAGAAAAAGAGATGCTGCTCTTTTGTACCACATTATATTACATACCTTTTAGTTTGCCACAGTCCTCTTTGTGATCATAACTACTGTATTATGGCTATATCTACACTACGAGCTAAGGGTGAGATTTCCAGCTTACGCAGACATACTTGTGCTAGCTCTCATCTGAGCTAACACACTAAAAACAATAGTGTAGCCACGGCGACACGGATAGTGGCAGCGGTGTCACCATGATAGCAGCCCCAAGTACAAACCCACCTAAACCTTGTGGGCACATACTAAAGGCTGCTAGCACATTCCACCACTGCTGTCGCTGCTACACTACTATTTTTAGTGTCCTAGCTCAGATGAGAGCTATCACAAGTATGTCTACAAGAGCTGGGAATGACACTCATAGTGTAGACGTAACCTAAATGAGCAAAGGGTAGAATGGAACATTGGGTGCAAATAATACAGCGATGTACAACAGGATTCCACTTCTTTCTGTAATCTTAGCATTACATATATTTTGTATTCCTGCATTTCATATGTGTTGTGAGATCATGTAATGAAAGACCCTGTTATAATATACACTAAAAAAGGAAGGAGAAAAAACATGGTTAACGAGAATACCCTAATACCGAACATTTTCTGACTTTCAGGTATGTAAACTCTCACCTTGAGTGCTGCATCTTAACACTTTTGAACACATAATATAGTATGTACTAGTGGCATCGGCTAAAACGTACGGCAAACATACACCAAGTTACAGAAGCTTCAGATATTCTGCAAGAGCATGGAAACCAGATGAAATACTTTTACACACAAGAAACTGAATTTAATCTTGGGGCCGATTAGTCTAACTTTAGTTTAGATTGGTCGACTTTTCAATACAACTCCCAATATTTGAGCTAAAATTTTTGCTCAAGTTTCAGATGGGGTAAATGGCCTAGGATCAAAGTACCAATTGGTATCTGATTCTCTCCATATGCCATTCCCACCAAAAAGTTTTGACATCATGAAAGTGCAAAAATCTATTTTTGATTATCCCTTGTAAAGGTCTCTTGTATTTAGTGTTACACATGTTTAAAGAGAAATTTACATTTTTCCACCAACTAACACAAATAAAAAAATCACAGACAAATAAAACTAAAGGGTAAACTGATAAAAACCAAGAAACTGACAAAGAGGGGAACCTGTTGTTAATCTACCCTGTTTGCACTGGGTATTACAGCACATATGGTACTGTATGTAAAAAAAAAAATCACCCACTGTTCAGAGACTTCTGCAATAACTAGACACAGCATGGGGGGGTTAGAGATAGAATTTCAGCCATAATTCTGACGCTCCTGCCTTTTGCCAGTTTAGGCCATATTCTTAAGGGCTATGTTAAAAAGAGTCTCTTTATGTCCCCCCTGCACCCCACAAATCTTGCCTGAACAGCAGGGCAGATAAAGTCTCTGCTCAATATCCAGAACAAAGATCCTCTGAAATAACAAAATTAGGCACTGGTAGGGTTGTGCGGTTTAGCAGTCACATTTCAAATATAAGCCCTGGGACTTCCCCTTTCTAGGCCATACAACGGGAAGCATAAAAGTCTTAACACCAGCTGAACGCTTTACAACAGCAATGCATAATTACAGTCAGCCAAAGTTCAGTTCTACAGCCCTTGGGATCCCAGTCAGGGGGCTTGCCAAAACAATTCCCTAGAAAGTGCCCCTTTCCCCCCGCAGCTGGTTGGGAGGGGGAAGGCAGAGACAGAGCATCCCAGAAAAGCAACAGGAGACAGCAAGGCATCATACTGTCTCCCTCCTAGCTGATGGGAAAGAGGGAAGGGATCTACCCCATTCCTGCTAACTAAGGGAAGACTCTCTCACCCAGGCTCTGTCAATCATGGAAGGACAGAGCACTGTAAACCCTTTCCTCCTCACCCTGATAGAGGAAAGCTCCGTTCCTAGCTGATGGGTGAAGTGTGGGTATTCTATACTCCCCTCTACCATTCTGACTGTTGATAGGGATGGGGCTCTCTCCTTTGTCCTCTCTTTGAAGTTGGTTCTGGGGGTGAGGAAGAAAAAGTCACTGTTGCCAGCTCCTTCCTTGTCCTGCCTATACTGGGCATCTCTTTCCATGGCCCAACCTCTTATTCTCCATTGGCTCTTTCCTCCCCACAAAACCCTGCTGCCTCTTTATTTAGAAAACAAAAAAGCAGCTTGTAAATGTAGACATGGCCTAAGTAAACCCAGGTAGGCTAATCTGAGAGTCTCCTGTGGCTTTGTGCAGACTTGCTTAGCACAGAAGAGAGTTGTATTTTCAGAACTGAATCAGGGCCTAAAAATATCCCGGACAGCATCCATTTAATAGTTATTTTTAGTAACAGCGAATCATTCCACATTATTCCCAGTCTCGTTAAAGCACTTGGCTTCTCATAAACATTATGTCTCCACTGCACACATTCTCTAACCGCACTGCTTCAGGGGTCTAGTTAAGTAATAATTGGCATGCATTGTCGCAAATAAATAGCAATTGATTGTTTGACATTACACAAGTTTACACATGCTAGAGCGACTGCGGAGTCCTGTATTTGAAAATCAAGTCTCTGGGGTTATTCTAATATCTATTTGTTTTAAATCTCTAACAGTCACCTCTGGTGCATTTCAGACTTTTGTCCAAATGAGACAATGTCCTTTGTGAGAAAGGACATTCAGAGAGAGAGGAGAAGCTAGGAGCCTCCAATCTTGCAACTGACTCAGCAGAGTCAGACCCTTATGCCCACACAGAACCCAAATGAGGGGCCACTGAAGCACAAGGCTCAAACTGTGCATGATCTTTGTCACAGCCGCTGCCCTAATTCTGTGTTTTTGAGAGTCAAGGAAGATTCACTTCAAACAAATAAACCTAAAAACTTACTTAATTATTAAAATCTATTATTGACTTTTGTAGATTGTTTTTTAATTGAATTTACATTTCAGTCCCCAAACAGCATTTATTTCTGACTGATATTTACTTTCACTCTTTCCGAAGATCGGGTATCTCAAAAGATTGATCACTCAGAACGAAACAAAAAATTTTTAAAGGTGGTTTTGTATGACTCAAGTTTGACACAAGTTTCCCCACGTACATGTCTGAAACCACTCTTCCAAGTATACAATTTCACAATTCATTAAACGCTGTCCAACCTGTGGCCCAGTGCCCTGCTCTCACCAGCGCACCAAACAGAAAGGGCTCCATGCAAAGCAGGAGAGGGGTATACTGTTCTGTGCAGCACATAATGGAATGTAAAACAAGTATACTTACAGCAACACACAGTGCTCAAGACTGAGTGACTCAGTGAGGCAAAGTTTCCATTGATGTCAAGAGCCATAAACATCCTTTGGGAACTGAGCCTACCTAGGTACTACTGTATAAGCCCCAGTTGAGATAAGGGCCCCATAATGCTATGCCTGAATGAAGACACAGTATGTCTACACTAGAGTTTTTTTTACCTCAAATTAATAACTCAAGGTACTTAACATATTTGTAAAGGCTAATCCGGATACTCCCCACACATCTGTCCCCAAGTAAACCACAAATGTTCATATGCTTGAACAAACACATGGGGAGGGTCCAGACACTTCACAAACTTTTACAAATGTGTTAAGTACCTCAAAAATTATTTAGCAGTCGATAACTTTAAGGTAAAAAACTTTAGTTTGAACTAACACATGAGAGAGAGAGAGAGAGACAGAGAGACAGACAGACAGACAGACAGACAATCTAAACAATCAGTGACTCGAACAAGGTTACAGAGCAAATGAATAGCAACACTGGGATTAGAATCCAGGTCTCCTGACTCCCACGCCCTTTTCAAAAGACCATATTGCTACGCTACTACATGAGATACTCAGTACACATACAATTTCTGTTCTTTTATTATGTCAGAACTGAAAGGAGTTTTACAAGTAAGTTTTTGCAGCTTAATGCAGCTATTAAAGATACTCTCTTGTGCTGAAAAGAAATACCTCTCTTCTTTGTTATCAATTTTTTAATGCAAATTGTTACACTAAGGGGAATGAGAGAAGCAACTGGTACACCACTAATAGATATCCTCTAGGTCACCACAGCTTTGCTACTGGGGAGAAACCATTGGTTATGCAGCTAACAGTGGGTTTTATGTTCATGTGATATATAGTCTGTATGTGCAAATGTCATGTTACCAGCTGAGATGGGCTCAAACCAAAACTGCATATCTAACCAATGTTAACCTTTTGAAAAGTTCATATCTCTGTGCAAATTCTCAATCAGGTCAGCTTAGTCACATGGTGGTATTTCTTCCTCAAAAGTGTCCTAATTTTAAATTATTTTTTTAATTAATTTTTGAAAATAATCCTGTGGAAAATTCAGAAAACAAAAGCCAGGCATATACAAAACACAACAGAGCACAAATGATGTCAAATTTGCCAGCATTTCCACCTACATTTCTCCCCACCCCTTGATTTTTTTTCAAACCAGCTCTATTCATAAGAAGACCCTTCCCAGATCAAGTTACCCAACCAAAATCAGCCCCATAATTTGTAATGTGAAGGGAGCAGTATATAGCAAAGTTCATCCAGCAGTTTGAACACAATTGTTGCAAGCAGGGCTTTAAATGTAGCACAGAGAGAGGCAAATTTGCACCCAACCCCCACCTTCCAGGCACAGAGGGGCCTGAACACAATGGAACTAATATTGTTCAATGTATGTTTGGCAGAGGCCACATAAGGATGCAAACCTCCTATGTACCACGGGGCTGTAATCAGCAGCAGCAGATCATCTGTTCACACTGGATAGGGGAGAAGGAAATGGAAGCAGAGCCACTGAATGTGCAAGTACATAGACCCAAAGATGCACAAAAGACATATATCCGTAGGGCTCCTATGAAGGGCTCCATGGCCTGGGAGAATGGGAAAGGATTCTCTCCCATCACCCGCACAACCATACATCACCCGCAAAACGGTGGAACACGGTGCATAGCCCAGTTGCTCAGGCAGCGTGCTGAGAAAGGGATGTGGCCTAGAGACAACACTTACAACTTACACAGCAATGTATACTTTTCAAAGCATTGCACAACCATGAACTAATGAGACTTTTAAAGAGGTGCTGATGGTCTCCTGAAAAAGTTGTAACAAATTCTAGTTCAGAATATTTACTTATCTGCAGCCTTATGCTGTCTACATTTACTCCCCCTTCTTTAGTAAAACCGATGAAAACAAGATTTTAAGAGCTTGTCTTTCCCTGCTGTTTATTCTCCCAAGAGAAGTCAATCTTCTGTCTGCAACATCACCATCATTTACTGATAAACTACGTGACATCACACACTCAGGATTATGACGTCAGGGATGGCTGTGGGGCAAACAACAGCAACAGATGTTTAATCCTGGGTAAACAGAGCCTGTTCGCAAGCTAACAGCCCCTAGTATAATGAATGTGGGTAGAAAATACAGAAAAGAGTAACTATATCGTTATGTATCACAAGCAGGATTGTTCCTAACTAGAATAGTTCCCTGTGTGAAATGAGTTTGTGTTCTTGGTCCAACTCCCAGTGGATGGGTGTCAACATCATAAAAAACACCATCACAACTCACATAAATTTGCCAATTTTGGACCTGATCCTGCTGTCCTTACACACCCAAAAATACAACTGAATTCCAGGGGAGTTTTTGTCTGGCCCCTTTCTGGCAGTCTCATCAGAAATGCCAAGACATGAATAGGCATGGAGACCACACTACCTCTTCACACTAAAATATATTCTCACCTTGGTGGGGCTGAAGCACACTGATGATGCAAACTTCCTCACCTTGCTCAATGTCAATAAACAGAAGATTCAGCCTTCAAGGCCTCACTTCAGTGACTTTCATTTCACACGGGATATTTCACTTTTATCTTTAATTTTCTTTTTTTCAGCCTTCCCATTAAAACCCATCTTATCTGTTTTTACTTCCCCTCTCTACTGCTGGAAGAATACCACTGATTGCAATGGAAATACTTGTCTCTTATTCCTTCTTCTGTTTGTTTCACGTTCATTTAGAACTACATATGTCTGAAAGTGACAATGTGCGCTTCTGAATCAGAATTTAAAGCGCCAGGTAACATTGTACAAATACCTGTCAACAAAATTATAATTCCTAGGGTGAAATCCTGTCCCATTGAAGTCAGTGGCAAAATGCCCACTAACTTCACTGGAACCAGAATTTCACCCCATTCCCTACAGATAGAATAAAGAGGGATTAAACAGCCCCTTGTTTCTGCTATGCTCATTCCACGCTAACAATAGCCCTGCTCTCTCCCTACTGCATATTCTGAGTGCATATGTGAATCCTCATGTCATTTCTCCTTTCAGAGCCTAAAAACAAAATGCCCTTAGTGGAATAGTAATTTACATAAAAAGAGTTAAATGACAGGTATGTATTTATACAGGATGTACAGACGGGACAAAAAGGTTGAAGGGCCTGATCCTTCGATTAAAAATCCATGGGGAGTGTGGACTTCAAGGGGAGCAAGGATAGGCCCTAAATTAAGAGTGTTATCATTGAAAAGCCACTGATCACATTTGGTTAGTCTCCATTAAATCAGGAACTAAAGACACAGTGACGTCTTCTATTCTGAAACTGCGACGAATAATCAAATGTGGTCTTACAAATGACGCTGTGAATATATTAGAAAAGAGCTTTCACCCAGTTCTTTCACATATTCCATCAAAATTAGCGTCAAAGATCCAGGGAAAGATCTGTTTTGGAAAGATCATCGTTACTTATTATATTCCACAATTATTTAACTTAGTTCAGATATAGTATAATTTGAGGAATCCTCAACAAATATAAAATGCAAGACCTAGCAGGCTGTTACAATTTTTCACAACAGTATCACACTCCAGTATTTTAACATGCCCATAGCAAAGTTTTGAGTAGTGTAAGTTTATAGGAGCACATTTTCACTACTTTGGCACAAGTCAAGTTATTTCTAACTTTCATGGCTAGTACAAGCCATCCAAAAAATGTATTGTACTTTGTCACTTTTAGTTAAAACTAACTTACCCTTTCCAATGTGTCAAGCAACTCCTGATTTAATTACTTTAAAAAACTGTATTGTACACATTCTTACAGAAATATTAGCTGAACTGCAGAAGTGTTATTTCAACTGTATCCAGTCTGGCGGACAAATTTCCTTCACCAGCCACAGACTTAATGAATGTGTATTTGTAGCCAGTCTAGGACACAGCACATTTAGGTTGATGTTTTTACTGATACAAAGATTATTAACACTGGGACCCAGGCCATGATCACATACATTATGGTGACAACTTCTCTATACTGAAATGACAGTGTTAAAAATGAAAGCTACTGCCACCATTCTACCATAACTGTAAACTCCTTTAAAAATTTTCCATTTAGGAAAAGCATAAGTGCAAAGGGTACAACTTTGCCTTCAAAACTGATTCATGATAGGAATGCACTGTTAGCAAATAGCATTCTAGTGCTAGATCTCTGCAGGATGTCATTCTGTGTCAGGGATCCTATTCGGCTGAACCTCATGGATTCTAAATAGCATATGCCATAAAGAAAACTAGCTTTAAAAGCCTGGTGGTTTGATTGTAAGACATAAATTCATCATTTAAAAGAAAAAATGGCATAATTTTACATTATAAAGTTTCACAAGAAAAACATTCTCTATGCTGACAAACTACTTACTTCCTAAATCCCACGGTCAACGTTTTTTTTTTTTTGTTTTTTTTAAAGTGACTGCATTCTATTTCTAAACATGTACATTTTACCTCCCTCACTAGATAAACCATATTTGATTCCATTTTAGAAATTATTTCTAAAAATCAGAATGCAAATAAAGATGTAGCCGCTGACGATACAAGAAAGTGAAGACACTTAACTACATAGATAATAATTTTTACTAATTAATGTGTATTTGTAAAACCATGAAAGCAAACCCCTACACCTTACTAATGACAAACAAGTGTTTACAAAAGCCTTCAAAATTAAGAGTTCCTGTCTAAAAATATTGCCCTGCATTAATAATACAAGTTTTTCATAGATTATATCAATTATTAGTAAGATGTCATATACTACCATTTATAGCCACTTTATACCACCTGTCTGGTAAGAAGTTTAGTAATAAAACATATAAGCCCTTATTTAAGATGAAAAGGCTATTTGTACAAATCACTTCACTTTGGCAACTCCATGAAGTTTGAAGACAAATCAGCTTTGTGGTACTAAAAGATTACATATACACACAAATCACTAAACATATTTTTTTACTACAATATGAGTGACATGCCTGTGTTACAACAATCACCTGTATAATCATAAACGCCTCATAGTATTTTGAGCATAGTCTCATTATAGGAGTGTATCTTCAGTTTTGCTTATTGAAGCAACCTTTAAAGAATGGTAAAGCAGGCATCGCCCTTATCCGGTGAAGAAAAGACTAACAAAAATATTCTGTCACTAGACAACTTGTCTGCCATTTACTTTATTCACTAAGCTTGCACAAACTAAAAAGTACAGCATTTTTTCTACAAATCTGCAATAACCGCACTTTTATGCCAATTGATAAATTGCCTTCCCTATGGAAATAACTGGTCACAGAGGCTAATAAGCACTGGACATCTTTTATTCTATTTATTTCACTAATATCACCAAAAATATATGATCAACATATATAAAATATCCCTCAATGCACTACAGAACCGTATATGTTTATTTCTTTTGTTAGGTTATGTTATATTTGATCATGTGTGAACAATTAAAGTGGTCTAATTAGGGCTAAAAGTATTCATTGGTTGCCTGCAACTTCACAGGCAACTAAGTATATTTGAAAGAAGAAATGACGTGTCTTGTTTTATTTTGAAATCTTCATCTCCTTACACTTTCTTCCTGGTGCAATAAAAAGGACAGCACCACAGTATCAGGCAAAGTGTAATACATTAAGCCACATCCAGGATTTACCTTAGGGGTGCAATCTTGTTGAAAGACAAAAGACAACTCTTTATTTCAGCTCCATGTCTAGTTAGTTTTTGTTAAAAGAACAAGCTCTTTCAGGCTCAATTATACAGAGTAACTAGCTTTTCAGCATACATTTACACACTGCTGCTCTGTAAAGGCTGAGGCACAATTTTGTTTTAATGCACAATATAAAATTGTTTTAAAGCTCCACGTATATAAGCAGGAAGCCTAAGCAACAGAAAAAAAAAACCTAAAATGGTATTTTACTGTCCAAAGATTATGGAAACTACATGAAAAAAAGATTTGTTTTCTCCTAGGACTATAACAGTTGTAGTGAGTACACACAAGAAAAACAAAACACAAGCAGATCTTATGTGGAACATAATTCAAATAATGTGTGAACCTTAGTGTACAGTGGGACAGAAAGCATCTTCTATTGTACAAAACAGTGCAAAAGAACACACAAACTTTGTTGCTGTAATACAAACAAGTTAAATGAAGCAAATGCAATAATTGTGCTTCCTTCTAAAAGGTATATGTCCAGAGAGGATGATTAATATTATATATAAACACAGAATCCCCTAATGTGTCCAGAGGAATTGCTACAGTGACTGATCTGCATTTTAATTCTTCAGTGCATTATTTATCAAAAAGGTGAAACCTTTTTCCAACAAGTTCAGGCATTTCATTCTGGAAAACTGTACTTAATTTTCATTTCAACAGCACCGAAAGATGGTTACTGAGGCGGCTGAGGATAGCCAGGGGTATTAAATACCAAACAATCAAGATCGCTTCTAAATAATACACACAGCAGACTGTGAGGCACAAACTGACACACGCAGGCACGCCGAAATGCTGAACGCGGAGCACTGATAACTACGTGCCAGTTATTGAATAAGAAACCTCATTCTGTAAACAATCCCACTCTAGATTTAGTACGTTTCATGGAGACGAGGGATGTTTTGATCGGCTCTACCCTAGACTGCAGGCGCACCAGCTTTCCAATCGCTTTAGGGATCCATGCGGGGTAAGAAGTGTTGCATTACGTTGCAACGTTACAAGGAAATTAATCAGGACGCTTCCTTGGAAAGGAGTTTTTCAATCCGCCCTCCAGAACGAAGCCGATTGAACGTGTCTCTATCGTATTTTACAAGCTCTGGACTTTCCCCTCCAAACTCGACTGATTCCAGAGTGCCTGTGCCCATGAACCGGATTTCCCTCCAGTTGCTCATGCCCCCCCTTCCCCCAACTCTGGAAGTATTTGTTTTATAAACTCCGCCAAACGCGTTCACTTTGCAAAGGCTCCAGCAAGCCCCCAAATCAATACGTTACTCTCCTGGTGGATTATGCAGAAAGGGGCCGCGACGCGCCACGCCCACCACGACCCAACTCTGCCATTGTTAGCATCATGACTGTTTGCACCAGGCAAACTTTCCGATTGCGGCTTGAAGTGCACCGAAAAGTGCACGAGGGAAGGAGACTTGAAGTGCAGGCTCCAGCGTGTGGGCAAAAGGAGGAAGTCCCAGGCCAGGCTGTATTAAAGGCTGAGTGAGAAACGTCTCTCCTCCGCCCCCCTCCCCCTCCCTTGTCTTGGCCGAGACTTTGGCAGCCCTGCAAACCGTGGGTAACCCTGCTAATCTGCTGGCAGATGTTGTCCATCATACTCAGCACTAAGTAAACAATGCAGAGCCCTGCAAAACAAAAGATTTCCACTTCACCTCATTTAACGTCTTTCACTTATTCTCTGGCGGCACCAGGGGAGCTTCTTGGAAAGAGGAGGTTTGAAGAGGACGAGAGAAGCAATTTAAAGATTTGTCATTCTCCCTTCCTCTCCGCCCCCCGAACAAATAAATATATATATATATGCACTACCTCTGGTGGCTTGAACTCGCTCTCTGGCTTCAGCCACTGGCCCATATTTGTCCCTGCGTGCTCCGAAGTCTGCATCACATCCATGCATGATCAATCGCAGGGCATTACGCACACACAGCGATGTTTCAAGCCAAGACAATAATCAGCACAATAACACACCGAACGCGCGCACACACCCCTGGCACGGGGAAATATTTTTCACACCCCCCCCCCGTCGGTTCTAATTGGATCTGGTAGTTTTGCATCCTCCAGCAACTAGACCTGCAAACATCCCCGCCTCCGTACATTTGTAAATAGATCTGTATAGCAGGGGCGCTCTCCAGGCGGATTAAAGC
>NW_020664446.1:21231772-21250264 GCF_002925995.2 Terrapene triunguis
TCCCACCTCCTCCCAGCCACGTGGAATCGCGGGGTTCGGCCCTCGGCGGCTCCCCACGTGGAGCGGCTTGTGTGCGTCCTCCGCTCCCGGAGCCGCTGCCACGGCGCCGTCCCAGCGGCTGGCGCCCTCCCCGGTGGAGCCGCAGGAGCCGAGGGCCTCCCTCCCGCCGCCACAAACACACATCGCCCGGAGATGGGGGATTCCCTCCTCCCAGCTGGCAGCCTCGGAGTCCTGGTGCTCTGGCAGTCCCCCTGCGCCGCCCTGCTGTGCCACATGTTGTCCGCCTTTGCCATCAACTCCCTTCTCCACCCCAGCAACGATTCCTCCGCTGGCTGAAATGTCCCTGCAGGAGGATGGACGCGCTCAGGCACACGGTGCGGACTATTTAGCACTGGCGGGTCGCAGCAGCCATAATAGCGTGAAGAAGGCGCTTTATTTACTAACCCTGTCTTTTCAGCGCAGATACTGCCCCCCTCGTTCCCCTGGGAGCTGACACGCCGTGTGTTCCTTGCCTGAGTTTGGGGGAAGGTTTATCCACATTTGACTTAGCCAGTGTTTAGCCATTCAAGTGAGAAAAGAAGTGGTTGGCACCTTGCAAAATTGTTCAGACACTTTCATTGCCCGTAGATCACCGATAAATGTTTTGTTTTATAACTCCAGGCTTGGACCTCGTCCTAGATAAGGACAAGCATCTTTCACACGTTTGAAATAAATATCAGTATTTGACAGTTATATGCCACACTTACACATTGGGCTATGGGCAGTGCATGATTTGTCACTGACTTTTCACAAAAACATTGCAGAAAGATATCTGACTCGCGGATATAACTGGAGCTCATTACCCCACACAGAGCTCATACCATTTGAAATTGATGTTGTGGGGCCTGAGGATAAAGGCCACTAGACATGCTGAGCCCCTTCTGTTGACATCTTTGAAGACAGAGGAGGTGACACGTACACCCCCACCGAGCACCAAATTTGATATGAATATCATAATCACATCATGGTGTTTGTTTGAATGTGAGATAACAGGAGCACACTCAAAAGGTGCATTTATTTGTGTTTGTATTCTCTATTATCCTGGAGGTTTGGGAATTACTGTTTTGACAGTCATTCTGCATCTGCTTGTAACAAGGATGTGGGCAGGTGGTGAGCCTCTAGCTTTCCTGGGTGTACATAGTTCATACTTTTCAATTTTAGAGAAAAAACAGATTCCTTTTCTGGTCAAATAAAAACCTTAAACCAGATCAATTGTCCATCACAATTAATAAAAATACTTTGAGTTTAGTATTTGAAATTACAAGGCAATGGCATAAAAATCTTAATTCTCGCCAGTAAATTGTAGGATTTTTCTAGGTTTTTACACCATACCCCTCATTGTGGTGTCTGAGCACTTGAAGTTGTGAATTACGGCCTTGGTCCTACAAGTGCTTGAATATGTGAGTATCTGGAATTCAGTGGAATTACAAATGTACTAAGTGTTTGGAGCAGGGGGGCTGTATTCATATGCAAATAACAATTCAGTCTACTTGTGAAAGAACGCAAAAAAATCATACCATAAACTACAGATGCAAAATTACACTGGGTCCAACTGTGAACCTCCGAGTAGATTTGAAGTGAGATACCATTCTTGCCCCAGTACCCAATCCGGCACTCTTTGCTCTGGCAAAACTCCCATTGAAGAGAAGGCTCCAGCTGTTCAGAACGGAATTTCACAATGCGGACAACCTCAAGAACATAAATCCAAATACATCTCAGGTTTTTCATCATTAACAACTTTGCTAATTATCAAAGATATTTGGGACAGATCTTCAGCTGGTGTAAATTGTGGCACAACGAAGCTATGACAATTTACACCAGCTGAGGATTGCCCATTGTGTTTAAACACCTATTTTTTTTCATCCAGCATCACCATCTCGCCTTGCTTTATTGCACACTTAATTCACATGTGTTTGTATTCATTTGTAAAGTACTATCTATGGTGCTGTAGGAATCAACAGTCATAAATAATACCAATTTTGTGACAAGCGTAGGAACATATATTGAGGTCATAAAGGCAAAATAGTGATTTTGCTAGAGGAGCAACTCGATGCTAGGTTTTAAGAGCTACAGCTGTTATGCAAACACGTTTTCGAAATTAGCAAGGGAATATAGCAACTAGGGATGGAAAATAGTAAACAGTTAACCAGTAACCATTAGTCTTACTGGTTAACTCAGCCTAACCATTAACCCCCAACCCTGGGTGGGCCGGAACAGCCCCAGCTATGCAGGCCTGCCGACCCCAATCCCCAGACCGCCGGAGCAGCCCCAGCCCCGTGGGCTGGCCCACCCCAGCCCTGCCGGCCAGAGCAGCAGACTTTTTAAACTATATTTACATCCCTAAGAGAAACCATCAGGGAAATCAATTGATTTTTCTATACAATATTTGTTCTTGCTATTAAACATTTTTCAGATTTTGCAACTGTGAAAGAATCTTTGTAATTAATCACTGGAGAAAGAGATGTATCTACAAAGCTTGAAATAAAAATCTCACAAATCAAATTCATCATCAGAGGAATGGTGAAGGAGTTATAAGTGAGACTTTTTAACATAATTGTTTTGTGAAAGAAAATAGGCTGGTGAAATACACTTAAGAATTACAAGTGTCGGTACTTACAGTGAGAATTACAGAGAGTTTGGTGTGCAAGGTTTATTTAGAGTTCTCTTTTGACTGTCAAGCAGGGTTCAGTTCACTTGCTGGAATAATACTATGCACTGTGGCTGATGATGAGCCCTTGATATTCACTATTCTAGTCCAGTGTTGGGATTTAACTACTTACTAAGATCTAATAGAAAATCTGGAGTGACTATAGCAGTAATAGTTATATTTGATTAATTATAATTATTTTCAGTAAATGATTACATGCCTCTCTTACAAATAACTTTGCTTTCTACTAACAGTGTACAGTATTCAGAAAGACCAGGATGTTCAAATATTGCTTCATGACCCATATGCTGGTTTCTAAGCAGCTGAATGCAAGTCACACACCATCAGCTGGGTACACAATCACACTTCCCCTCTACACTTCATTGACATATCAGTCTGAGTGCAGCACCTCCTGTTACATTGGTGCTTTTCAAAATCTTGCAAGTAACTTAAAAAAATACAATCTGTGTTTCTAAAAAGACGTTGATTTGCAGACGCAAATATGGACCCTGATCTTGCAAAGATTTAAGCACATGGTTAATTTTATGCAGTGTGAGTAATCTTACTGATTTCAATGGGACTACTCAGAGTGCATAAAGTTAAGCATGTGCATAAGTCTTTGTAGATTTGGCATCAGGGTTTGTTGGATATGATAAACGACCTATTTTACTGCTGTGAACACCTATATAATTTGAGGATTCTAAATGTATGTATGAACAGTCTGACATAAATTCTTCATAGTCTATAATGAGATGAAGATTATGCCTGCTGCCACTGGAAAGGTAATTTACTTTAGATTTTCAGTGTAATTTTGAATTTAACCTGTGATCTCAATATCACAATAATTTGGCCATTCTTAAATAAACAGATACTTCTGGTAGCCTATAATGAACACACACAGTAGGATTGGAATATGTTTGGAGGAGATGCAAAAATTTACTTAGAAATTTGTGGTCATAACCATTTATTTTTTTCCCATAAGAGGAATATTTGATTCTTTCCATGTTGATATACAAACTCATATCTATGATTTGTGTTAAACTGTTTGTAAGTGCAGGGACAGTCAGCAGGAATGTGAATTAATCAAGGTATTTCCCTAAAGAAATTACTGTATGTAAATTTGGAGATCCGAAAAATGAAACTGAAAAGTTTATTTATCCAACTAGGTAACCAATATTTAACAATAATTTATCAGACTTACCTTTTAAACATATTGCGCCAAATTCATCCTTCTATTCATAATTTCAGTGGATTTAAACCAGGGATGAATTTGTTCCATTAGATAAATATTTGGAAAACTATTCTAGACATAGTGTTATTGTAGCTATGTTGGTTCCAGGATTTGAGAGACCAGCAGGGTGAGGTAATATCTTTTATTGGACCAACTTCTGTTAGTGAAGGAGACAAGCTTTCGAGCTCCACAAAGCTCTTCGGAAGAGTTTTATGAAGCCCAAAAACTTGTCTCTTTCACCAGCAGAAATTGGTTCAATAAAAGACATTACCTTTACCCACCTGGTCTCTCTCTTACTCTAGATGTAGGCATTTAGAAGATTAATTATCTTTCCTATGTTTTTGGTCTCATTACAGATTGACACTGGTGTAGTAACGTCATTGATTTCAGTTACTTTTGATTTATTCTAGTGCAAGATCAGAATCCGGCCATTAATGTCAACACTAGTAAAAGTGCAGCTTGTTTCGGTAAATTTGCTAACAGGGTGGTTCAGATCTGTCTTTATGCCATTTACCTTAAGCTTGTATCCAGTTCTGAAAGAGAGCCAGAGTGAGTAGGAAAATCTTTCTTTTACTAATAAGACACACTATATGCCATCTTATCCCATTAGTGATTTTCCCCTTCATTATTTAGTGTTGTGTCTGATTATCATAATGTCTCTGTTCACAAATCTAGAGCAAAACTCTTTACACATCTGGAGTTGCATAACATATAAGCAACAGCATTTAACTCAATATAAATAGATAATTATCATGTAAACAATAAGTTACATAGTGGCAGTATGAGGATGGAAGACGAGAAATAAGGGTGAATAGATTTGTCTCTTCTTTACTTTTTCAAAATCAAACTAAATCTTGGTCAGAATAAAGGAAGAACATGAAGGGAACATTGATAACTACTTTCAGCTACTTTCAATATTGTTCTCCCCTCCTTCAATGGAGTTATGCACAGTCAGTTTCTGCGGGTTAACTATTACTTAGTATGTTATGATGAAGAGAAATTGATATTTTAGAGGTGCCAGTAGGGCATTCCTTATAACGGCCCCAGGATTCTGGAATGCTCTTCTGCACCTGGTCCAAAATAACGTAGATGTGTTGACTTTCAGAGCACACCAAAGGACCCATTTGTTTCACCTGGCCTTTTAGGAACGATATGTGGACCAAGGTGCAGGCCAGTGTATGGGGGGATAGTATTTGGTTATGTGCTGCTGCTTGGTAGAAATAATATGCTCGTTGTATTGCATTCTGGTCTTGTAATTTTAAACAACAGGCAGCTCACTCAGCATATGTGTGGATGGGCCCTTTATATTGATTCTAAATCAAGAGAAAATAAAAATAAATTTTAATAATCACTATCTTGTGGCATAGTAATAATACATTACTAGCGACTTCCACATAAATTAAATTAAATTAAATTAATAGAGAACTGGACTCCTAGAGAACTCCTAGAACTGGAAGGGACGGGTCATCGAGTCCAGCCCCCTGCCTTCACTAGCAGGACCAAGTACTGATTTTGCCCCAGATCCCTAAGTGGCCCCCTCAAGGATTGAACTCACAACCCTGGGTTTAGTAGGCCAATGCTCAAACCACTGAGCTACCCCTCCCTCCCCAATGCATAAGGGATTATTGCACTAACTTTTCACCTCTGGGGACATGGGCTCATATCTGAGTATGATCTTTGGTGAAATGAGGCTGGTGGTGTGCAATACTTCCTTGGTAGATACAATGTAAATTTCCCTCTCCCTTTTCAGGGCATATGATATGGTAAGCAGTAAAGGAGAGACTTAGGCATGGAATCACAGGGAGGTTGAAGGCAGAGGTCTGTGTGGGGAGGTTTACATAGCAACTACTTACACAAAGAGTGCAATCCTTCAGTGTCATTAACATTGAAACATTAAACACATTCTAAAAGCAATAACATTAAAAAAACCTCACATATATGATAAATACAATTTCATTCAATGGTACATTGGCCAATATGCTAGCAGTTATTCTGTGAAATAATTCCATTTTAATTATCATACTTATCACACTCGTTCAAGGACATCTGATATTTTTCATCAAATGTCCCTGTTATTCCCACTTGCCAAATTTATTCCCATTGAGAAAGAAAAAGACTTGCATGCTGAGAACTATTGAATTGAATCAGTGGTTAGAGAGGCAGGCAACACATATTACTTCTGCCTTAACTACAAACATTGAGGTCTGCATTGGTGGAAAATTCTCAAAGCCATTCCCTTTTGTAAACATGAGTAAAAGGACTGTCAACACCTGAGAAATGTCTCTTTTGACAATCCTGGCTTTTTTTGGTTGTTGTGCAAACAGGTTTCTGTGCTTTGTTTGTCTTCCATTTGTCTTGTATTTTTGTGCAAGACAAGACACGATAAAGGTCTTATAAAATGCACACGTACAGTTTGTGTAACCCTTCCATACATTTTTTTAATTTGGTCAATGTGAAAGCAGATTCATCCCAGAAATATCTAATGGTGCTGTTTAATCCTTCCAGGAAAATTATATGAATGGCTCTTGAGTCAATCTATTTGGTTTAAAGTTTAAAGGGCAATTGAATGTACAATTTTGATAAACGTGCCAGGTGTTTCTAAACAAACAGTTATAGATAAACACATGTTCATGCCTCTCCCTCCATAAACCATGGACTTCCTCAACTAGATGATCACAATGGTCCCTTCTGGCTTTGCAGTCTATGAAACATTAAACTTTCCTGTGTGCCAGTTTAGAACTGGTTAGGTAATAGAATGCTTTCATTGTACTTTAATATCTTAATGTGTTTATGCGCTGTAATCTCTAGTTCTGCCTTTGTGATTGTTTTATAAATTAGTCACTGAGACATTTGTAGCTTGTTAATATAAAACTGATACAAAAAATTTCATACAATGACAGTAACAAAAAATGGTGAACTAGGCCTTCCAAAGTAATTTGCCATTCACCAAGACACTGGTGTTAATACTCATAGGTATTACTGATGGGTAAAGTGCAACATTGGGACCATATTTTTCAGTGGTGTAAATTAGGCACGCTGGGCCTGATTCATCACTGCCCCATGCCAGTTGTTATTATTATTTGAATTATGGTAGTGCTTAGAGGCCCCAGATGAGATCAGGGCGCCATTGTGCTGGATGTTCTACATACCCTTAGTGAAACATAGTCCCTGTTACGTAGAACTTAGTCTGAATAGAGAAGACTAGGTTTGCCAATTTTGGTTGGAGGTTTCATCACATGACATAATCTTTAATTAAAGAGTAATCTTTTATTCCTGGAGACTCCAGGACAATCCTGGAGGGTTGGCAACCCTAAAGGGAAGGAGGGGAAAAGAGGGGCATACAGACATGAAGTTACTTACTTAAGGTCTCAGCACAGGTCACTGGCAGAGCTGGGTTTCACAAGTCTATTGTCCTATTCACTGGACCATGTGTTTCTACAGTCTTTATGTCAGTGATGGAGTTACACCAGTGATGCCAATAGTAAAGGTTGCCTACACTTTCCATTGTAAGACCCTGTTTTTGGTTGCTAATCATTGTTATTTATATTGTGGTAGTAGATAGAAGCCTCAAACAAGTCAAGACCCCATTCTATTGTGCTAGGCACTGTACACACATATAGTAAATGATAGATCCTGCATTATTTGCATTTGCCTTACTCCATTTTCAGCCCACACTATCCTACCTAATTCAGTAGAGGGATTTAAGACACTGTCAATTAAATGCAACAGTGTGCGATTTTTATCTATAGAGAGCCTGATTCAACCTCACATTACACCAGTTTATGCCAGTGTAACTCATTCTTTCCAAATGCTGGTGGGCTGCTGGATTCTATGCCCGGAAGCTGAGGCCTGGCCTACATTATGAAAGTTTCACTGTTATAGCTATTTTGGCTAGGGATGTGGTTTGTGTGTGTGTGTGTTTTTAATACCACAATAGCCCTAATGTGAATGCCATTATACTGATATAAAGAAAGGTTCCATCTACTTGGTCCTTCTTGGTTACCAACCTTTCCATAGTGTCAATATGCAAAGGACTAGTTAATGGGAGAAGTCATGCTAAATCTGCATGTTAAGCACCATCTACCCTGACTTCTTATATCATGTCTGCACCAAACCTTACTTACATCCTCAGTGCCAATGAACACTTCTTACAAGTAACACTTTCCCTGGAGTCCAATTTAGACCTGGTGGTATACTTAGTTTAGATGCTGAAAACTCATGGTGTCTTACAGTACCCAAAGTTCTCTCAGTGATATTTATAGATGGTGGTGTTGGGGTATTATTTAAACTATTAATGTTTCTTGTACCTTGATTCAACCAGTAGGCACTATTATATGGGGATAGAATCATGCTGTTTTAAGATGGGATAGTGGCTAGAAAAATCACCCTTGTAATATTTTCCAGGGTATGTTCCTGATAAAAGCACCAGCTGTTGGAAGACCTATTTATGTACTGCCAGATTAATTAATAGTGTTAAGATCCTGGTCTGATCATTTTAATACCTGAGATGTTTTGAAATTTTAACTGCTATTGTACACTTGCTGAAAAATGCATTTTTCAGGGCACCAAAACTATTCACAAATTTGAGTCAAATTCAGCCAACAGTTTTGTCCTCCCTCCCAGAAAGAAAGAAAATTAAAAAAAGTCAAAACATTTTATTGTGACTTTTTCATTCAAAACATTCCATTTTCACCATTTTGAAAGGAAATTTTTTTTTCATTTTATACCCATTTTGTTCAGAAATTTGGTTATTTAAAAAAAAATCACCAAAAAAGGGTGAAAAATACCTGAAAACAACCAAAATTCATTTTCGGTCAAACAAAACCTTTTGGTTGATCTGAAATGAAATTTGTTTTTTTTTTCAATTTGGCAAAACCCCCAAAAACTTCAGTTTCACTTTAAACTGAACCAAATTATTATTATTATTATTATTTGATACTTTGGCTTGGCCCCAAACTGAAAAATCAATTACTTGATCAGTTGTACTCAACCCCGCTGAAAATTGTCCCACCCAGATATGGATATAGTTGCTTGACTTTAGGCAGGAAACAAATTTTGACAATTTTGGCCCAGACATTTTACTCAGAGCACACCTCTGCCAATGGCACTCTCAACATTTTGCAGCAGTGTAAATAAAGAAACGTAAAAAACCTGGGATATTTCACAAGTGTGATAAAACGATCACATCAGTCCCAGTCCCATGGGAAAGGCTTTTGGGGATTAAAAGGCCTTTGTGCCCTTTAAAATTCAGTCTGTATGTCAGAAGGCATCCTGTGCTGAGTACGAAGCAGCAGGTAGTTAGAATCAGCTTGCTCTGTCCCCAGCAATAACCACACTGCTTCCTTCTGAACAAGCTGCGGGTGTCAGAAAACCCAAAATAGAATGCACTGCAAGCGTCCAACCTTGGTGTCACAAAAGCATGTTCTATGGGTCTCAGAGTAGGGTGCAGGAAGAAAAGCCACAGTCTGATGACATACATGAGGGTAAAAGACTGAAACTGACACCTGATGATCAAGGACAATGCCTAGCCTGCATACCACATTAATCTGGTGACGGAATTCCCCATTGAAGATAGCAAGGCTAGGAAACTGCTACCTGAACAAGCTAATGTAATATCATATTTGCTGGAATTTAATCACAGCCAGTCAGTCACACATAAACAGTCTCTTTCTTAGGATGCAGTTAGAATCTGAAAAGGAACTGTAAGAATACCAAAGCTGGATTTGATGTTTATGGTTTCTCTCAGTGAATCCTTATAAAACATGCTCAGTTTGCCAGTAGAAAGATGTGGTGGCGTTTTTCTGACAGCTAGCCCTGCAAACTCACTGTGGGATCTGAAAGTCAAACTGTGTTATTTCTGGTTTACGTGTCATCACCAATAAAAAGATTATGTAGTAGAGCTGATCGGAGAATGACAATTCCATTCTGTTGCAAATTTTGAGGCTTTGAAATTGGTTTTCGTTCCAATGAGGAAAGAAAGCAAAACCTTATGTGTGCTTTTTCAAAAATGGAATTGTGTTAGAATGAATTTGCAGACTGAAACCTCAGCTTTTCAAGTTGGGGAGAGGTTGTGTGTGTCCATTCCTCTGGTGATAAGGCTACTGTCCTGGAAGATGGGAGACCCAGGTTCAAATCCCTTCTCTGCCTGATCCCAAGCATTCTTTTTCACCCCAGATCACTTCTAGTCAGGCAAAGCAGGGACTTGAACATTGGTCGGCCAGTGCCCCTAACCACCAGGCTACAGAGCATGAAAAAGTCTGGCTATCTCCTCCACCCCCACCCCCTCCAAAACAGTTAACTACAACACGTCTCCACAAAAGAACAAATAAAATTTCACTGAAAATGTTCCAACCAGCTCCATTATGCAGCTAGAACTCAGGCCTTGTCGACATACTAAGGCTTGGTCTAAACTTACCAGTTAGATTAGGGTGACCAGATGAGAGGAAGAAAATATCGGGACACCGGGCGGAGCAAAATAGCAGGACAAATTGTGTCCCAACCAGAGATCGATCGGGATGCGGGACAAACAGCTAAAAATCAGGACGGTCCCGATTTTATCGGGATGTCTGGTCACCCTAAGTTAGATCAACATAACTACATTTGTCAGGGATGTGAAAAAACACAGCCCTGGCCAACTTACTTATGCCAGCCTAACCCCCAGAATAAAAGCACCTGTGTTGATGGAAGAATGCTTCCGTCAGTGTAGGTGCCACTATTTGGGGAGGTAGTGTTTCTACACCCATGGAAAAATCCCTTCCATTGCTATAGGCTGCAACTATACTACAGGGTTATGCCAGCATAGTTGCAACAACATATGCTAGGCTGGTATAGTCTCTGTAGTGTAGACATACCCTAAACACTTTAACGATCTTGACAGAGGTAAAGTGGTGCAACCCTAGTGTGGACACAGTTATACCAGTATAAGTTATTCATGCCTGACAAGGGAAATAAGCTGTACTAGTAGAAGGCACCACACTAGGGGTTGTCCTGGTATAACTATATTAGTAAGAAATCACACCCCTTACTGAGATAATTATACTGGGACAAAATCTGTGGGCGTAGACCAGGCTTTAGTTAGCCATTCTGTTGTTGAGGATGAGAGTCCAGCTCTTTTCCCCACAACTGCACTGGCCTTGAAAGACTAACAGGAATAAAATAGTAACGCTTATTTTATTCAGTAAAGTAAAAAAAAAAGTGAGCTAGGATACAGATGCGGTGCAAATAGGATGAATAAGAAGCAGTTTTGACACAGCCACTTTTCTGGCTATAATTGCGCTTTAAGCAAATCAACTCAATGAGAGTCTGGGGATAGAGAAATGTTAGGCTGGGTATCAATGTGCATAACAGTAATGATTTCACTGACACAGTTCCTCTCAAATTGCTCTCCTAAATGCAGCATATAGACACTGAAAAACTTTGGAGCTAGAAGCACCTCCTCGTGGAACATTTTTTGTGGTCCCAGTACAGGCTGATGAGAATTCTCCTGAAATCAATGATGACTAAGACTACTCTCTTAAGGTGTGATCTTATCCAAAGCATTTAAATGACCTTCTTTGCATTTCAGAATACTGCAACAATGAGATTCTCCAAGCAGTACATTTCTTAGGGAGAGTTGAAGTCTTTTGGACAAAGTCCCAGATGGTTGGATTCTTTTGGCCTTTCATTACACTTGGGATATGTGTTATATAACAATGCTCCCAAAGAGCATTGCTTGTTATTTCTCGTTGTTTAAATATTTTGGAAGTATTGTATAAACACTTTATTTGACATTATTTAGAGGGGAAGAACCCCTCCTTTTACTCAAGGGTATGGCAGAAGCAGGAAACTCAGAAATAGGGTTGAGTTTTTGCACATTCAGCGATGAATTTGGTGTTTGCTTGACAGATGTTGGAGGAAATGGATCACCTCTTCTTTCCATCTGAGCCATCAGATTGACAGGCTACAATATTCATTTGTCATCAACATGCACCGAGATCCTGAGCAAGCTTCCACTGATGTCAGTGGAAAGGCTTCCATTGACTTTGTTGAGAGTTGGATCAGGCCCCATTTTCCATTTTCAGTTGTGTCTCAAACATGATATTTGTATACTAGCAATCAGCAAAGTGTGCAGAGTTTGCAGCTTTCTCACCCATCTTTGGCTCTAGTCTGTATGGCTCAGGAATTGTATAAATAGGACAAAATCATGGCCCAGTCTCCATTGTTTAATTAATTACATATAGGTGATCTCACAGCTAGAGTGTGTGTATATATATAAAGAGAGAGAGAGAGGGGAGAGAGAGAGAGAGACCTATAGTGGCAAGTGGCTTTAGGTAACATCATGCTAGAGGTCTAGTTCTATGATTCTGATGTGTGGGGGTGGTATGGGTTCACAAATCGAACAGGAAATTAAATGAAGCATTTGGACAGGAAGGACAAGTTACATGTGGTCTTCGCTCTAAATTTTTGAGAAGGATTTTAACACAGTGACCACACACAGAAACACAAAACTGTATATGCCTCACATTCTCATATATAATACTAAAATTGTTACAGACTATTACAGTTAGGAATTATTACACACACAGTATGTTAAAAGAACTTTATTAAGTCAAGCACTGTATGAAACTTGGATCTGTGGAACAAATACTATTTGATCATATAACTAAAGACTGGTTCAGAATGCCTAGACACAAAAGGGCAAAATTAAGGTTGCACAGGCAACCTTAATTCTGGCATTTCCTAACTTTTGAGTGCTTGACTTTGCAACCTTAATAATATTCTTTTAACATACTTGGTGTCTGTGTGTTTGTAATTTCCTATGTTTTTAAAAAAGCAAACTGAAAAAAACAGAAATTCCATCATGTAGCTTCGTATTCATAGCTTCATATTCATGTAGCTTCGTAGTCATCAGCAGGGCTGGAACCTTTAAGTTAATCTCACAGACTGCTGCAACATAGTAACTGATAACAGTAGCGCAGCGAGGTCCGTGAGTCATGTCCGGGGCCACTGGCCCCTCTGATCAACTTCTCCCCCTCCCCCCCCAGTGCCTCCTGCATGCCACGGAACAGCAGGAGGCACTGGGGGGAGTGGAAGGAGCAGAGATGGGCACATTTGGGGGAGGGGGCAAAAAGAGGCAGGGAAGAGGAGGGGCAGGGATGGAGCAGGGGTGGGAAGAGGTGGGGCGGGAGTGGGGCCTTGGGGAGCAGTGGAATGGGGGCGGGGCCTGGGGCTGAGCAGGGTTTGAACACCCCTGGGGAAAATTAGAAGCCGACTTGGGGGTCCATAAAATGTTTTTAAATGAAAATGGGGATCCTTGGGTTGCTAAAGTTTGAGAACCGCTGCAGTAGCAGATTGCCATCTTCTATGAGGACCAGCACTAGAGGGAGGATGGGACATTTTGCCAGAGACTTTCACAGTTACTTGCTGAGGAATGGTGAGATTTAGGAATCTTGGGATTCCATTCCAGGCTCTGGAGGGGAGTGTGCTCCAGTAGGCCCAGACTTTTCCGCCCATTTCCCGTAACCATGACTCCTTCTGCCCCATTCTCTCCAACCTATTCCAGTCCTGTCTCTTCCACATCACTGGCTCCTTGTCCCAGCCCCATTCTCTTTACCTAGCTAATCACTCCTCAGGTTGCCCCTTTCCCAGACATTCCCAGTTCCCCACCCCATCTCCTAGTTCCTTGTCCCAACTCTTTTTGACAAGCCAGTTCCATTTCTCCCCTTCCTAGCTTTTCATCCAATCTGACTTTCTCCCTCCAATTGCTTTCCCCACCCACTGGTTTCCAGTCACAATCTCCTTCCTTGGCTCCTGGTCCAGTCTCAATATGTCTTCCCCCTGCCCAGGCTCCTAGTCCCAGAATCTTTCCCAGCAAATACCAGTTCCTCCCCTGCTCCCTGGCTCCTCATCAGATCTCTCTCTCTCCTCTCCCTCTTCCTTCCCTGTGCCCCACTGATTCTCCATCCTAGTCTCCTGGCCCAGCCAGTCCAAGTGTCCCCTATAGCTTCCAGTCTGAGTTTCCCTTTTCTCCTCCTCCCTGCCAGTATCCAGTCCCAGTTTCTGCCCCCTCTCCCCTTGGTTCCTTGTCCCAATCTACTCCACAGGTCCAGTTCTCGTCCCCTGCGCATTCAAATCAGGCAGCTTCCTCCTCTGCATTATCTGGAGCCAGCAAAGGGCAAGAGGGAGTCATTGAGAGCACAAGACAGACAGTCTCCCTGCTCTGAGTACAGGAGCCTAGACCAAGCTCATAGCTGCAATTGCTGGGAAAGTCCTTCTGAGCCCTGGGGAGGAGCATGCCCACTGCAGACAAAATCATCAGGGAATTTAGTTGCTAAAATGTAAAGAGGTCTCCACTGAGCATATGCATATAGAAATTTTTCAAAGACTTATAGTTTCACCAATTTGGATGGATTTTCATAGTGTAATCTTGTGTAACTTTTATGTTGAAATATTCCCAATTAATATTATGTTGTTAAAGGCGAGGGTGCAATAAAACCCAATTTAGTTTCCAGGTTTAAGCCTCTTGATCGGTTACAGAAAATTTAGTAGAGGACCACTGGGTGACACTTCGAATGATACAACCAAACTTTAATAAAAAGAAAAATGATTAGTTAAGCAAACAGGTGTGCAATTACTCTTTACACAAATGCTATTATTGTACTCACATGTAAAGATGAAATGGTGTACAAGTGGGGGCTCACTCCACTGACAACAGTACAGCCTTACAATCCTGGAACCTAACAGTATCATTTGGATGTTAATTGGAGCTCTCCTGAAATTTAGCAAGGCTACTCCCTTTTATGCTGCATTAGAATACTAATTGACATTAAACTGCCCTTTACTGTAATTTTATTTCTGCCACCTTCTTTATGGCTCTTTACATTGCACATTATTTAAATTAACATCTGCACCAATGTCCTTCCCATATTATCAATATAGATAGCAATTTAATAAAACATTCACAAAAACACTCATTAAAATCCTTGCTCACACCAGTTATGACTACAACATAATGGCAACATAACCCTTGTTCATGTTCTTGCCAACTCTTATTTTCTCATAACCCTCTGTCTCCAACTTATCTTTAACTTTTCTCACACTAGCAATTTCAATTTCCCATACTCCTCTACACTTAGGCTAACTTACGCCTAAAACCTAACTTCTACTTATTTCTTAACCCAAACCAGCCTATAGGCTACAACAGGGACAGCAAAAGGTACATCCCTGACAAAAATGGCCACCCCTCTGCCACATTTCAAGTCCCTGCCCCAAAGAAAGGGGTGCTAAATCACCAGAATTTTTTAATGCAGGAAAAACAACATATTTTCTTCTAGCCTTGCTCTTGGAGACAACTGAATTGCCTTGGGTGAAATTTTCCAAAAATATTCATCCTGAAGCCAACACCCAACATGGAACATTTCGTCTCAAATGGTTAAAGTTTGACAAAGTTATAAGAAACTGATAATACGGTCTTATAATGGGAAGTGTTGGGCAACCTTCATAATAGACAAAGCTGCCAGCCCTACCTATACTAACCTCAAGAAGGTTTTGGAGGAAAATTCACAAGAGAAAGAAGTCTGCTACCTGTAGCTAGAGCTTTGACCTTATCAGACCTCTTAAATTAACCAGGAATTGGTCAGTACCTGGATGGGAGACTTCCACAGAAAATCCAGATGCTACAGGAAGGGTGATTCAGTAGGTGGTACCATTCCTGCTGAGTCAGCTAATGACTCAGTAGGTGTTAGCAGGTACTGTGCTTTTGGAATGTCTGCCATTTGGCTGTGATGCAATACCAAGGTCCTGACCATTTGTGGTGATTAAAAATCCCTCAGTGCTTTCCCGCCAGAGTTAGGTGACTTGGCTCTGGTGTGGTGCCTGAGGAATTTGGGTAATTTTCTTCATCCCACTTCACCCTCTGTAGCTTCAGCTGGATTAATCTTGTCCTAAATCACTGTGAAGCATTGCAGGGTGGGATACAGCAGCAGTCTGCAGGAGCTATAGCAAGAAGCTGGAGATGGTTGAGGACTGAATGGAATAGGAGTGTAAAGAGGGAAGCACAGAAACCTGAGTGGTGTGTTAGTGGGTGGTGAGAGGTTTGGGAAATAATGCAAGAATCCAGGGCAGGAAGGAGGATTTGATGGAGGAGGACCTGGAAGCTGGGGAGATGTTCAAATGGAGCAGGAAGTTGGAACAGGATCAGGTGAAAGCAATTTGGAGGCTCTTTGTTAGCAGAGTGGACTTTTACATTAGGAAGAGTAATAACACTGCTCTACAGCCAAAATGCTTCTGAAATAAATGTAGTCAAACTTTACTAATTCTGGGTCACTGAGAACGAAAATGATGCTTAAAATTGTTGATTGGCTCTAGTTTTCAAGATATGCTATTGGGTCAGTATATACGACCCTTGACTTGGGAATGGCGGAGGATAAGTGAGTTATAAAGGGAAGGGATCTCAATTTAAACCAGAAATGACTAAAATACATCTTTGACTGGATCTATGAATAAATCTATGACTGGGTTTGGACAGTACTTGCTTTTTAGGCAAAATAATGAATGATGCAATCTGAAGCTGGTATTGCGTCATACATGATATGAATTGCATCATGTTATTCCTACAAGTCATGGATGATGCAATCATAACGAAGCTTACATCACTCTGCTGAACAAATTGCCCTATATCAGCTCTAGAAAGCATACAGTGTCGTGCTCTCTTATTTGTCAGTGTTTGATTTTGCAAAGGGACACATTTCTGTTTAGCCAAAGTGAGCAGAGATGCCTCGTACTTGTGTGAACAGTGCAGATAACTTCTGCTATGTTTGTGGTGAAGTGACTTTTGCATCACAAAAGTGCAGTATAACCACTATGGTTAAGAAAGCCTATCACCTTTATTTTGGCTGCAAAATTGGAGATCAGGACAAGAGGTGGGCCCCACACATATGCTGCAACACTTGTGCAACAAATCTTCGCCAGTGGTTGAACAGGAAAAGGAAATCTATGCGTTTTGCAGTGCCAATGATTTGGAGAGAGCCAACAGATCATACCAGCAATTGTTACTTCTGCATGGTGCCTCCAGTTGGGAAAGGTGTGTCAAAGAAGAAAAAGTGGACTGTGCATTATCCAAACATTCCATCAGCTATACGCCCAGTACCCCACGGAGAAGGACTGCCGGTTCCTGATGCACCAGAATCATTCTTACTTGAGTCAGACGAGGAAGAGGAAGAGGATGAAACTTCTGGTCCTGAACCATCAATGTCACAGGACCCACATTTTCTCCCATCCTCCTCCTCTGAACCACACCTCATAACACAAGGTGAACTGAATGACCTTGTCAGGGATTTGGAACTACCCAAGAGTAAGGCAGAGCTGTTGGGCTCCAGACTACAGCAGTGGAATCTCCTGGCAGGTGATGTTAGGGTTTCCATGTTCCGTGACCGTCAAAAGGATCTTGTCCCATTCTTCTTCATGGAAGGTGATCTTGTAGCCTGCAACAACATCAATGGTGTGATGGCAACCCTCAACATCATTCATGATCCAGATGAGTGGAGACTGTTCATTGATTCATCGAAGACGAGTCTTAAAGCTATTTTACTGCATAATGGCAATGTTTTGCCATCAATTCCAGTTGGTCATGCAGTCCATATGAAGGAAACCTATGACAACATGAAACAACTTTTGAGGTGCATAAACTATGACCAACATCAGTGGCAGCTTTGTGGCGATTTGAAGGTTGTTGCTCTCTTGCTTGGTCTGCAGACTGGATACACAAAGTACTGCTGTTTTCTCTGCGAATGGGATAGTCGTGCAAGAGATTCCCACTACATCAAGAAAGATTGGCCACTCCGACAGTCATTGGAGCCTGGGAGGAAAAGTGTTCAGCGTCCACCACTTGTTGAAGCAAGGAAGATTTTGTTACCACCCTTACACATCAAGCTGGGTCTGATGAAGAACTTTGTCAAGGCCATTGACAAAACACAAGCAGCTTTCAAGTACCTCCGTGGAAAATTTCCAAGGTTAAGTGAAGCTAAGATAAAGGAAGGTGTCTTTGTTGGTCCTCAGATTCGTGAACTTCTTCGAGATGATGCATTTGACCATGCACTGCGTGGCAAGGAAAAGACGGCATGGAAAGCCTTCCAGTTAGTGACAATAAATTTTCTTGGAAACAACAAGGCAGACAACTACAGGTTGTTGGTGGAAAACCTCCTCAAGGCATACAAAAGCCTTGGTTGCAACATGTCACTAAAGATACATTTTTTTGCACTCTCATCTAGATTTTTTTCCACCGAACTGCGGAGCAGTGAGCGACGAGCACGGCGAGCGATTTCACCAGGACATTGCAACAATGGAGAAACGCTATCAGGGCAAATGGAGCCCATCAATGCTTGCAGACTATTGCTGGACAGTGACAAGAGATGCTCCATTTAATGAATACAAGAGACAAGCCAAGAAGACACTGAATAGGACTAAACTATGTACATAATAGTTTTTTGCCTTTTGTTTCATAATAAATTTTATTTATATAACCCTTTTGCTGATTTTTAAAGTGTTACATAGATTCATAGATTCATAGATTCTAGGACTGGAAGGGACCTCGAGAGGT
>NW_020664446.1:21250664-21267674 GCF_002925995.2 Terrapene triunguis
TATCATGTAAAGCAACCATAAACACATGAAAAGACCTAGGTTTACAATTTATGATTAAAACTCTACTCTCTACACAATATACATAGACATAAAATGTAAAAACTTAAATATCTTAGAAACAGTAGCCAATCAGTTGTTTTAATTGTCATATTTGAATTCAGCACATCAAAATACATAATAAATAGCACATTTTATCTCTGAAGCAGACGACTTCTCAAAAATTGTAGACCAGTGTAACAGGACAGTTCTCACTGTGAGAGACATCTAAGCCACTCACAGTCAGGGCCGGCTCTAGGCACCAGCAATACACGCTGGTGCTTGGGGCGGCACATTTTTAGGGGCGGCACGGCCAGCGCCAGAATGCCGCCCCTAAAAATGTGCCCCGGCCGCCCTTGCTCACCTCCGCTGCCGCTCGCGCGCCACTTCTCCCCCTCCCTCCCAGGCTCTCAAACCTGGGAGGGAGGGGGAGATCCCGAGCGGCCGTTTCGCGCGCCGCTGCTCCCCCTCCCTCCTTCCCAGATTTGAGAGCCTGGGGGGAAGGGGCGGAGTTGAGGCGGGGGTGGGGTAATTAAAAAACGGGGGGGGGGCGGCCAAAATTGTCTTTGCCTTGGGCGGCAAAAATCCTAGAGCCGGCCCTGCTCACAGTTAATGGAAATATTACACAGTGACAGGAATTTCTGGAAAAAAATGTTTAGAAAATCCAGTTTTACAAATCCCTGTGTTTTGAGTAAATATTAATTTAGCTCTCTAACATATTTGAACTAATCACAGCAGTTTCCTTTAATGTCTGCCATTCCAGACATGTGGTTTATTTACTGTAATGTAATACATCTTGAGGGAATGTTGTATGCAGATATTAGCAATTAACTCATTAATCTAAAAATCACAATTCTTGCAATTAATAGAGTACTGCACAGTCACTCTAATTACAAACTCTGCACAAAAGGCCAGTCTCACAGGGAACATGTAGCCTCCTAATTAGCCAAGATTTCAAAGGCAGACAGAAAATTGAGATGTTGAGGGTCAGACAGGGAAAGACGTGAAGACACTGAGAGTGCATGTGATGGAGGGAGTGACAAACACTACATCTCAGAGAGAGTTTACTTCTTGACAGACTGTGGAGTAGATACTCATTCAGACTTGGATACATATGCCAACGTATACCATATGACTAAACAATCTATGGTTTTGGGGAACAGAACAGGATAGAATATGTAGCATAAGGGAGTTCCATTGTGTTTGCATAGGTATATCCCTTAGCTTCTTTAGTAGGGGGCAGTTTAGCATGGCAAAATTGTCTGCAGACCACACATTTACAAACTGAGAATGGTGGATGAGTTTGAAGCAGCCTGTGCTACAGGGAGGCAATGTGTTCTAGTGGTCAGAGCAAGGGACTGGGGGTCCGGCTACCTGGAGTCTGTTCCTGACTCTGGACTTGATCCCGCAAGATGCTGAGCACTCTGGCTCTGATCCAGCAAGCATTTCCGCACATGCTTAACTTTATGCAGATGAGTAGTCCCATTGACCCTACTGACTTCAGTGGGACTACTCACATGCTTAAAATTAAGCACATGCTTAGGTGCTTTTCTGGATTGGTGTGAGAGAGCTCAGCATCTGGCAGGATTGAGCCCTTTGGCACTGAATTTCTATGCGACCTTGGGTAAATCACTTAACCTCTCAATGCTTCAATCTCACCATCTGTAAAATGGGAATAATCTCATCTTGTAAAGTGCTTTAATAGCCATGGCAGGAAAGCACAATAAAGTCCCAGCTTTCCTATTAAACTATTATTGTTATTATTAGGACAGTGCTGTTCTACTCCTGTGTGATCTGCTCTTTAGGAATCAAGAGAGAACAAATAAAAATGTACATATGGTAGTCACAGGAAGCATGACTTTCCTCTCACTTACACCAGCATAAATCAGAAGTGACTTCACTGAAGTCAATGGAGTTGCACTGGGTGTGAGTGAAAGAAGAATTACATCCCAGTTGTTATTGCAAAGGCTAGCAGGAGATGTAACTGAATTAATATGTAGATAATGTGCAAATTAAGACATTTAAATCACTAATATTTTAGCCAAATATACTGGAGGCAAGATAATGGAGTGGCTGATATGGGACTTGATTAATAAAGAACTAAAGGAGGATAATGTAATTAATGCAAATCAACATGGGTTTATGGAAAATAGATCATGTCAAACTAACTTTTTTTATGAGATTACAAGTTTGGTTGATAAAGGTAATAGCATCGATGTAATATAGTTAGACTTCTGTAAGGTGTTCGACTTGGCACTGTGTGATATTTTGATTAAAAAACTAGAACAATATAAAATTAACATGGCACACAGTAAATGGATTAAAAACTGGCTGATAAGTCTCAAAATATAACTGTAAATGGGGAATCGTTATGGTGCAGGTCTGTTTCCAGTGGAGTCCCACAGGGATCTGTTCTTGGCCCTGTGCTATTTAACATCTTTATCAATGGCCTGGAAGAAAACATAAAATCATCACTGATAAAGTTTGCAGATGACACAAAAATTGTGGGAGTGATAAATAATGAAGAGGACAGGTCACTAATTCAGAGTTATCCAGATTTCTTGGTAAACAAGGTGCAAGCAACCAATGTGTGTATTAATAAAGCTAAAGGCTAATGTATACATCTGGGAACAAAGAATGTAGGCCATACTTACAGGATGGGGGACTCTATCCTAGGAAGCAGTGAATCTGAAAAAGATTTGGGAATCAGGTTGGATTATCAGCTGAATGTGAGCTCCCAGTGTGATGCTGTGGCCAAAAGATCTAATGCGATCCTGGGACTCATAAACAGGGGAATCTCGAGTAGGAGTGGAGCGGTTATTTTACCTCTATACTTGGCACTGGTGTGACTTCTGGTGGATGACTGTGTCCAGTTCTGGTGTTCACAATTCAAGAAAGTTGTTGATGAATTGGAGAGGTTTCAGCGAAGAGCCATGAGAATGATTAAAGGATTAGAAAACATCCCTTATAGTGATAGACTCAAAGAGCTTGCCCTGTTTAGTTTAACAAAGAGAAGCTGAGGGGGTGGCTTGATTACAGTCTATAACTACCTAAAAGGGGAACAAATATTTAATAATAGGCTCTTCAATCTATCTGGGAAAGGTATAACAGAATCCAATGGCTAGAAGTTGAATTTAGACCATTCAGACTGGAAATAAGATGTACATTTTTAATGATGAGAGTAATCAACTATTGGACCAATTTGTCAAGGGTTGTGGTGGAAGTTCCATCACAGACAATTTTTAAATCAAGATTGGATGTTTTTCTAAAAGCCATGGTCTAGGAGTTATTTGGGGAAGTTCTATGGCCTGTGTTATATAGGAGGTCAGATTGGATGATCACAATGGTCCCTTCTGGACTTGGAATTTATAAATCTATGAGTCTGTATTTAAAGCACAGTGCGGCCACGTGTGTCAAACTCAGATTTCTACAGTTAGATCTTTATTGGTCTAAATGACATAAAACATACCAAGCTACCAACAATAGTATTCCTACATTAGCATGGAGGGGCAAACAGGAGATTAAAATTTGGTAATACCATGTCTTCTTTGTGAGCCTTGCAACGGGACACTGCATAGACCAGGCCGGTGATGGCCAGCTTCCTTCTGACTAGTCTTTTAGGGCTTTCTTTGTTTGTGTTGGGACTTCCTACCCAGGCCCCGCTTAGAATGGCCAAAGAACTTGATAGTGGTAAGTATCCTCTGTCATGACCATCTTGGCAGGGCTTCTCTTCACTGTTCTAGATTGGGACAGGGCGTTTTAGTACTTGATGACCTTCAGCACTGGCTGTTCTGGTTTTTGAGACAGGAAATTAAGTTCTCTTTTCCTTGTTACAGTGGAGCCAGTTAGTGTGCCTGGGTTGCCAGTAGAAGCAACAGAGGATGTGAAAACAAGAAGAATCCAAGCCAGAAGCATTAGCAGCCACCATGTACGCTTCACAGGACAGTCTGATGGGAAGTTTTCTTTCTGCTCAGCATCCTGCGAGGTGCCTTTTGAACACTGTTCCATTCTCCATGCTTCCATCCTTGTGCTATTCCAACTTTTATCTTGCACCTTCTCCAACTGAAAAGTAATGTGACACCATCGTGACTAGCACTGTCTGAAGATTTTGTCATTAGCAGACCTAAAGATCCTCTACATGGAGAAAGGCCTGCTGTGGCTTTAAAATGGAGATATAAAAATGCTGCTGATTTTTCTTCCTTTTTATTTTGTGTTTGTTCTAGAGTCCATTGAGGATTCTAGCAGGCTGGCAATTTTAGTCTTGAAGCGGATATTTTTCCTTCATGTTTACTAATGGTGTCTCCAAATTAACTCCTGGGATGATCAGAATTTTTTCAAGGGACACCTCTCACCATCCGCTATTACTGAGAAGACATTTTCAGATCAGAATGAGTGATTCCTAAGAGAACAAAATTCTGACAAGAAGTTCTTTGGGGAAATTGCCGACAATGTGAAAATCTTCCAAGGGAATGTACATATACGTACAAAGGAATACGCTACCGTAACAAAAATAATATGTATGCTTCTGAAACACTCAACAAATGAGAAGGGGACAGGTTGTAGCATGAAGACACTGGTTGCCTAGAAGAGGGCAGTGCAGAGGCACACCATCTCAGCAGAAGTTTACAGAGAGACCTGAGAAGATGAGGCAGGCCTAATAACTCTGGCAGTGTGGCTGCTGCTACACTCTTTGAAAGAGTGCAGTCTGTGCTCCCCTCTCCCATGCGGGGCCAGATCTGTTGGGAATGTGGAGGGGAGTAGGGTGATGGTCCTGTCTTTGCCACACCCCTCCTCACCTGTAGTCTGCAGCAACTGGTGGTGACACTTTAAGTGCAAGGGTTGGGAGTGAGGCTGAACCGTGCTCACAGATGAAGTTTCTTTGCTCCTCTTCCCCCCTCATACACAAACATAGGGCAGGGCACAATCTGGCCTTAATTAATTGAAGCTCATAGCACCCCTGTAAAGTAGGTGAATGTCATGCCATTTTACAGATCAGTACTCTGAGAGAGAGAGATTAAGCAACTTGCCCAAGATCACATAGTGAATCAATGGCAGAGAGAGAAAGAGAAGCCAGAAGTCCCTTCCATTTAAAGCATTATATGATAGCACAAAGCACCCACACCATGGGCCTGATGCCATTGACTTCAATAGGTTTTGAATCAAACCCAATGAGAACATTATATACCAGGGATCGGCAACCTTTGGCACATGGCCCATCACCATTCCAGGCCAATGGGGGCTGCAGGAAGCAACGGCCAGCACATCCCTCAGTCCACACCACTTCCCGCAGCCCCCATTGGCCGGGAACGGTGGACCGCGACCAGTGGGAGCTGTGATCGGCCAAACCTGTGGCCGCTGCAGGTAAACAAACCGTCCTGGCCCGCCAGAGGATTTCCCTGACAGGCCATGTGCCAAAGGTTGCTGATCCCTGTTATATACAGACTTCCCTCCCAAAGAGTTTTTAATGCCTAAAACCATGTAATGTATGTTTAGGGGGTAACCCAGCAATGTGAAAATAGTAAAACAAATCATCATGAGAAGAAAAAATAACCCTTCTCTGCCATTAATAGAAGGGTCTCGTTAGAGGTTGTGTCTTGATACCTGAGCTCTGAAGCTATGCTAACTATCTTTGCAAAATCTCAATTGGAACAATGTCAGCATTTAACTAGGAACGCCGTGGGATGCATAAGCCTCATTTACTCTTCTTTCTGCAAACCAGCCAGCTAAAAACATTTGCAGAAGAAATGAACTACAGCTGCTCATGTTCACTGGGCTCTACTCTATCCAAAAACCTCATACAACTGTCCCAGTGTTGGTATTGCCCTTAGAGGAAGCTGTTTGCCTTGGTCAACAGCTTAGGCCCTGGTTCAGCAAGGTACTTACACATGTGCCTAACTTTACACACATGACTAGTCCCATTGGTACTTGATGACTCCAGGCATCAAGCAGTACTTGCTAAAAGGGAGGAAAGATGGAATAGAAAAAGAATGAAGAATAATAATCCAGAGAAAAAAGCCCCATGAATACCTACAGAGTTCCTTTTAGCTCATAGTATTGTTATTAGTCTGCTGTTAATTGAACTACCAGCAATTTGTACCACTGCCATGGGAAAAGGCTTGGAGAGAGCACCAGCACATGGAATAAACCGTGTCTAGAAGAAGATGAAAGTTTCTCTTGGCAATGTAGAGCAACTACCTTCAAATAAGTTTACAGCCTTACAATATAGCTGGATTATTGTTTTCCAAGAATTTGATATGTGGTTCTGATGTATTTTTTTTAATAACAGAGATTGTTGGACAAGGTGATAAGAAATTAATATACTTCTTGTAATAACTAGCAGGTTTTAAGTTGTGAAACAGGTGAATATTATGAAGTAAGCAATGTTTTGTAGTGCTTAGAGCAGGGCACGGGGAGCACAGACATCTGGGTTTCATGCTCAGTTCTGCCCCTGCTCTCTCTGTGACCTTTGGCAAGTGAGTTCACCGATCGTTATCTCAGTTTCCCCAGCAGTAAAATGGGGTTAATATTGCTTACCTAGCTGACAGGCATGTTGAGAGCCTTTGATTAATGAATGTTTGTGGAGCACTTTGAGATCTCAGGATGAACGGCACTATAGAAGTGCAAAGTATTAAGAAGGAACCTGAAAGTGTGTGTAAAAGCCAATTTTTCTTTTTCTTTTAAAAAATAATATTTTTGGTCCATTGCAAATGCAATTTCTTCAGCACAGCAACTTGATGCAACTTAGGGATAGATATTCAAAGGGCAGGGAAACCTATATAAATCTTAAACTATCTCCATTACTGTCACATTATTAACTTTAGGCATATGCTAAATTTTACCAGGATTATCCCCACAAATGAATTATGGGAATAATAAGGTTTCAATAGTGTTCATTCAGTAATTAATCTTTGCAGGCAAGAAATTTCATTTAAAGTGCTAGTAAAGTATATGTAAAATATTAATCAGTATGTTGAACTATTAGCAGATCACTGGATGTGATCCAGTGCAGATGAAATATGAATACCTAACAATATGCAGGCCTCAAAGAATAAAAGAATTTTATCCAGTCTTTTTAAAACCCCTAGTAAGTTATAAGTGTACTAAGGGAAATCAGTCTCAGATTTAAGAATACAGCATTGCACTTCCTATTATAGAAAAGAAATGAAGGAGAATAAAATCTAAAATATTGTTTAAGGTTCAAATGGAGCATTCTGTCTTGGAAGAAGAAAAAGATGATAAAAAAGAGTTGATTAAGTCCAAGCTGGCAGTTATTAGAATAGCAAAAACATAGTATTTATGTACATAATGGCTTAAATTAGATTAAAAACCATAATTTATCTGGAAACACTCTATTTAGTACATTGGTGGTTAAATATGGTTCATAGCAGCTCTTTCAATTAAATTGTTCTTCCCTCGCTCCAGTATAGTATATTAAATATAATTTCCTGAAATGTAACAAAAATCATTATGTTGTTTGCTAATTGATACCATGTTTGTTTGTTTTTAAAGGGAAAACATTTTCAGCGATACTTGTGTAGCACTGCATATTTTTTCATACTCTTAGTCAGGATGCATAATGGAAACATGCCTCCACCTTTTATGAACCTCTCTTGATAAGCTGAAAGTGTTTTATGGTAGGAGCCTGAGGTCTTGTCCATATTGAGCATTTGCAACAGTGCAGACAGGCAATGCTCCAACAGAGCCTACTCCACGTTGAAACGGTGGTTAACTACACTGGTGCAAACAGCGGCATTGCCTGCCGAGGTTAGGGGTTGCATTGGTGCAGCTACATAAACCCCTGCCCACTGATGTCTGTAACCAGGGCAAATCCTCAGTGTCTTAGCTTCTGAGCAGGGCCAGGGACTTCGAAGAGGGAAGGGTTAAAGCCTCGGCGTAGGTTTATAGTCAAGGGAGCTGGTCTCATTGCAGTTCTATCAGCCTCAATAAACAGTCACACTGGATGCTTTAGCTGTGCTGACTTGCTTATGTAGTGGGTTTTTATTTGGACCTAGTTAATAGGATGACCTTAGATCAGTGTTTCCCAAACTTGGGACGCCGCTTGTTTAGGGAAAGCCCCTGGCGGGCCGGGCCGGTTTGTTTACCTGCCGCGTCCGCAGGTCCGGCCGATCGCGGCTCCCACTGGCCGCGGTTTGCTGCTCCAGGCCAATGGGAGCTGCTGGGAGTGGCGGCCAGTACGTCCCTCGACCTGCGCTGCTTCCAGCAGCTCCCATTGGCCTGAAGCAGCGAACCGCAGCCAGTGGGAGCCGCGATTGGCTGGACCTGCGGACGCGGCAGGTAAACAAACCGACCCGGCCTGCCAGGGGCTTTCCCTAAACAAGTGGCATCCCAAGTTTGGGAAACACTGCCTTAGATTTATGATCAAGTACTTGTTCCAGGTATTTTTAGTTTTGGGGGATTTTGTTTCTAATAAATGTGCCTATAATGAGAGTCAATACAGTAAACTTAATGCAAGAGTGAACATCAGATTCTTCTTGCTGCTGTAGAAGCAGATATAAACTCATAATTAGATAGAATACTCACATGTTTAAAGATTGACCTAGGAATATGCAAGGGATTGTCTTCATTAGCAGCCGAATACTCTGGGTCAGGTTCTCACACATTTCCCTGTGTCAGTGAGGTTCTTTGCATCCCAGGGATTTCTACCATCACTCACCCTTCAGGTTTTCACCAGGGTAAGCAGGTTTAATTATCACCATGGATTCCATACGAGTTGTGCATGGGGGAAGCACTTAACCAGCGTGCTCATCAACGGCCATGGCCAAACCTCCCACTTTGAGAACTATATTTCCCCTTCAGCTGCCCAGCTATAGTGAGGTTGCAGTGACTTTGTGGCAACTTTTCACCACTTGGACCCTCTGCCAAAGTTTACACTAGCACCATCAACTCCGGGTGAATGTTGCCCACTGTGCATATTGCCAGGTATTCTCCTTTTGAACGTAAATGGATAACATAGATGAATAATGTAGGTTCCAATTTCTCTCACTTCCTTGGTGGGTGACTTGTCTCGCATGGAGGTGAACTAAAAGAAAACATACCATGGTTTAGAAATACATTCCAGGAGCAATATGGATGGTGAGCAGTGAACAGAGTAGCTAATATTTCTGTATGTTTAGGGGTAAACTCTGGAAGTGTTCCCTGGGGTTTTATCTCTGAGGCCTGGTCTACACTACGACTTTAATTCGGATTTAGCTGCGTTAATCCGAATTAACCCTTCACCCGTCCACACTACAGAGCCAGTTAATTCGAATTAAAGGGCACTTAAAATCGATTTCTGTACTCCACCTCGACGAGCGGAGTAGAGCCTAAATCGATTTTGTTAATTCGAATTAGGGTTAGTGTGGCCGCACACCACCGAATTACTGTGGTTAAATTAATGGGGTAGTGTGGCCGCACACCACCGAATTAATGTGGTTAAAAACCGAATTAATGTGCTTAGTGTGGCCGCGCACAATCGAATTTATACAACCTGTTTCCCAAATTCGAATTATCTAAATTCGGATTAATCCCGTAGTGTAGACATACCCTGAGACTCCCATTGACCTTAATGAGAGTTGCTGGTCATCACCAAGCATATGCAAGGGACCCATGTTGACTCGAAATTCCAGGCTCTTCTGTGCCTCACAGGGGCTGAGAATACTTCAGAGACAGTGTCACTTAGCCCTGATTGGGCTCATCCCATCTTGTTCTGCAAGTGACTCTTCTGGCCAGTTGAGGAAGAGAGAATGATGGATGTTAGAAGGAATCAGGTTAAATTCTCCACAGCTGGAAGGAGGGTGGCTGAGTCATGGGACTTGTGAAGTTAAACAAACGGGGAAGCTCCTCGGGGCTTCAATATGGAAGCGAAGAACCCTTGAGGGATTAAAATATAAAGATGAGAACTATCATCTATTTTTGGAAATATTTTGCTTGCAGGGACTATCTTCAAGGCTATTAATCAGTGTAACAAGAAGGGGAAGAGACTCTCAAAGATCAGTTGCTCCTTACAAGAGAAGTAGTTCAAAATAATTGTATATGTGTTGGGGCTCTTTTTGGCATAATTGAACAGTACCAAAAGAGTCAAGTATATTTAAGGGATAATCTCTCCAGCTTTATAGTATACAAAGCAATAAATGTCTGTTGAGATTGATTAATCACTGAGGCAGTGCCAAAGAGTTTAATCCATCTCAAAAGTCCTTTAGTACAAGTATCCTGCAAAGCAGCAAGGATTATTGTTGTTATTCAACAAACCATACAACAAGGAAGGAAAAACCCAATCTCTTTTCTCCATAGCAAAATCTGAAAATACTGAGCTTCTACCTCCATCTCAAACCTACCCATAACACACAACATCTCAGCAGACAAACAAGGATGGAGCAATTAAGTATTTTGGCCCGATTTGCCACCACTTTACTCCTGATGTGGTTATTTACACCTTTGCAAAGGGAATGTGGAATGCTACCAAACATTTTTCAGCACTTTGCACTCGCAGGTGTAAATGACTGCACAAGGTGCAAGGCATTGGGAAATCAGGTGCAAAGACTACACAAGTCTGTCCCAGCATGCACTGGGCTCAGTTATAACAACCCTATGGATGTCTCCACTTTGCTTGTTCCAAGTTCTCATCAGGAAACTGAATGGGATCTCCCCAGAATATTACATGCACCCTACAGAACGTACTGTATTGGTCATCATGATTGTTTTAATGAAGTATGTGTCTAGCAATGTACTGGTAAAACTGATTGGTGATAGGAAACATTAATGCACTGTATTTTCCACAATATGTTCTCTTTCCTGCCTTATTCCTCTCTGTAATGCAGGAGGTAGGTAGTAGAGCATTGACGGAAAAAGAAGGCATGGAAAAAGATCATTTATACTGGGGAATAGAACAGTATTCTTTTGAAAAAGCTTCAACAGGAAAGCCACATTCATTTCCTGTCAACCTGTACAAAACAACATCTGCCCCTTTCCCTCAGCACTAAACAAACTGTCTCCCTTGAGACCTATAGAGAAGGTCTTTCTAACATGCCACAGACACTGAACATGTGTGAATGAGCCTCCATCATTTTTTGAGAAAATGAAGGGGAAGCAACAAAATAGAATTAAGAGAGAGAGAGACGCTAATAAAAGGAAACACACTGAGAATGAAATCAGGTGTAGTGAAATCTTTAATAGAGCTAAGCCACGAGATCCAAGCTTTTCACAAATTTCAGAGAAGTTCTGATCAAGCGTTTAGTTTGGCTTGTTGGTGCCCAGATACCATGATGATGGGCATATTAGAGATACTTAGCTAGATGAACCGATTAGATATGAAACACTCAGGAGGTTTGGATTGGATCTGGATCATGTCTATTTGGATGCTGGGGCTCATCTCACTTAAAATGCGATGGGATGAAAGTTCAAAATTGTTTAAATGTGCCATTTTCAAGGCAGTTTAGTGTGAGGTTAATGGGGGGGGGCCTTGCACAATAAGTATCAATCATTATTAACATTACTTGTGAAACCCCACCTTCTGTACACAAAAACACACCACTACAATGGTCAGGGAAGGGAACAGCACACTGCACAATCAAATGAAAACATCATTACCATAAAACCTTACAAAACTCCCAAAAAGGTGTGGGGATGAAGAAAGAGACAGAGTTAGGAGAAGAGACTGAAAAGTTCTAAATAGGAGAATCAACACAGGTCATATGGGCAGCATCTATGAGGAAGGCGTTGTGTAAAAGTGGGGGGATGAATGTCAATTGGGAACTTTCCACATCCTAATGCCAACCAAACCAATACAGGTCTGTCTCATCTTACGCTGGGGTTACGTTCCGCAGTCAATGCCTAAAGCGAAAATCGCATATAGTCAAAATTACATTGAGTGTAATGGTGGGCGGAATCGCCCGCACTACACAAACAGTATTTAAATTGTTATTTTTCTCTTTTGTTTTTGTTTTTGCCATCCGCGTAAAGCTGAAATCGCACATGTTAAATGCGCTTAAGATGCGACAGACCTGTAGCACATTTGCTCATCAACCTCTAACCCAGTGGTGACATGAGTGGTGTCGGAAGAGACATATACATCAGGATGGGGTTCAAGGAGGTAGTTTCCTTTCTAGTCTGACTGGAGATCTGCCCCCACAATTGCAATGCTGTGCAATGACCCCAAATTTAATAAGTTTCTGTAATATACTAGGGTAATAGGCATAGACACTCATGCACACACATTCATACTCATAACACTGATGGAGTAAGTGAAAAAGCCGATCGGGCTAGCGTCCTGTATGCAGAACTCCCACTGAAGTCAATGCTATTTCTGCACACGAGGCCTGGTCCAATGCTCACTGAAGTCAGTGGAAAGACCCTCCTTGACATCAGGGGGTATTGGATGGGGTTTAGGGACAGTTTTCAAGATTGAGACTGAAATCGATCAAAAACATGGATGACTGACTGGCTTAAAATCAAAAATATGTTCTTTATTTCTCTTTACATCTCAACTCTCAAAAACCACAAAACAACCCAATAAAGGCTGTTAAATGATTAATTATATATATATTACTCATAACTAGGGCTGTTGATTAATCTCAGCTAACTCACGCGATTAACTCAAAAAAATTAATTGCGATTAAATCACAGTTTTAATCTTCCATATTAAACAATAGAATACCAATTGAAATTTATTAAATATTTTTGGATGTTTTTCTACATTTTCAAATATATTGATTTCAATTACAACACAGAATACAAAGTGTACTCTGCTCACTTTATATTATTATTTTTATTACAAATATTTGCACTATAAAAATGGTATACAAAAGAAACAGTATTTTTCAATTCACCTCATACAAGTACTGTAGTGCAATCTCTTTAACGTGAAAGTGCAACTTACAATGTAGATTTTTTTTGTTACATAACTGCACTCAAAAACAAAACAATGTAAAACTTTAGAGCCTACAAGTCCACTCAATCCTACTTCTCGTTCAGCCAATCGCTAAGATAAAAATGTTTGTTTACATTTACGGGAGATAATGCTGCCCACTTCTTATTTACAGTGTCACCAGAAAGTGAGAACAGGCGTTCGCATAGGACTTTTGCAGTCGGCATTGCAAGATATTTACGTGCCAGATATGCTAAACATTTGTATGCCCTTTCATGCTTCGGTCACCATTCCAGAGGACATGCTTCCATGTTGATGACGCTCATTAAAAAAAAATGTGTTAATTAAATTTGTGACTGAACTCCTTGAGAGAGAAATGTATGTCTCTGCCTCTATTTTACCCGCATTTTGCCATATATTTCTTGTTATAGCAGTCTCGGATGATGACTCAGCACATGTTTTTCATTTTAAGAACACTTTCACTGCAAATTTGACAAAACACAAAGAAGGTACCAATGTGAGATTTCTAAACATAGCTACAGCACTTGACCCAAAGGTTTAAGAATTTGAAGTGCATTCCAAAATCTGAGAGGGACGAGGTGTGGAGCATGCTTTCAGAAGTCTTAAAAGAGCAACACTCCGATGCAGAAACTACAGAACCCGAACCACCAAAAAGAAAATCAATCTTCTACTGGTGGCATCTGATTCAAATGACGAAAATGAACATGCGTCGGTCCGCATTGCTTCGGATTGTTATTGAGCAGAACCCGTCATCAGCATGGACGTATAAATATGAGTGAAAATTAACCAATCTTATGCCACTTTGAAGGTTAGCTTACCTCATTATATTCCATCAATATGATTGAACAGTGTCTTGGATTAATATCTTTCCCCCATTAATAAGGGATAATGATAAATTAAGCATGAACCGACAGTGTAGTTATAGGAATATTATATGCACAACTTCAAAACAGAAGTATACTTCGAAGAGACTTGCACTAAGTATATGTATTCACTGACATAATACAAAGTAAATTAAAATAGATTCATTAGATTGAAAACTACCTAAGGGCTCGATCCTGTGCCACTAAAGCCTTTGTGGGGTTTGCTGCATTGACTTTAAAGGGAGCAGGATCAGACTCTAAGTGGATAGTCTTAACTTCTGATATCACTATATTTCAGAGTCTTACTTTACAGTGATGTTTGGTTGCTCATGTATATACTTTTCTGGTTAAGGTGTGGACTACATTCATGGACTTTAAGGTCAGAAGGGACCATCACGATCATCTAGTCTGACCTCCCGTACATTGCAGGCCACAGAACCTCACCCACCCACTCACTCCTGTAATAGACCCCTAACCTCTGGTTGAGTTACTGAAGTTGTCAAATAATTGTTTAAAGACTTCAAGTTACAGAGAATCCACCATTTACACTAGTTTAAACTGCAAGTGACCCATGCCCCATGCTGCAGAGGAAGGTGAAAAAAAACCAGGGGTTTCTGCCAACCTGACCCAGGTGAAAATTCCTTCCTGACTCCAAATATGGTGATCAGTTAGATCCTGATCATGTGTGCAAGACCCATCAGCCAGACACCTGGGAAAGAATTCACTGTAACTTGGAGCCCTCCCCATCTAGTGTCCCATCACTGGCCGTTGGAGATATTTCCTGCTAGCAGTGGCAGATCAGCTACATGCCATTGTAGGCAGTCTCATCACACCATCCTCTCCATAACCTTATCTAGTTCTGTCTTAAAGCCAGTTAGGTTTTTTGCCCCCCACTGATCACCTTGGAAAGCTGTTCCAGATGGTTAGAAACCTCCTCTGGTGATTGGAAACCTTTACCTAATTTCAAGCCTAAATTTGTTGATGGCCAGTTTATATCCATTTGTTTTTGTGTCCACATTGGTGCTTAACTTCTCTCCCTCCCTGGTATTTTTCCCTGTGATGTATTCATAGAGAGCAATCATATCTCCCCTTAGCCTCCTTTTGGTAGGCTAAACAAGCCAAGCTCTTGGAGTCTTCTCTCATAAGGTAGATTTTCCATTCCTCAGATCATCCTAGTAGTCCTTCTCTGCCCCTGTCCAGTTTGAATTTATCTTTCTTAAACATGCGAGACCAGAATTGGACACAGTATTCCAGATGAGATCTCATCAATGCCTTGGATAGTGGTAAAAATAAAATAAATAAATTAATGGAGATATCCTATCTCCTAAAACTGAAAGGGACCTTGAAAGGTTTAGAAGTCCAGCCTTCACTAGGGACCAAGTACTGATTTTGCCCCAGATCCCTAAGTGGCCCCCCTCAAGGATTGAACTCACAATTCTGGGGTTAGCAGGCCAATGCTCAAACCACTGAGCTATCCCTCCTCTTCCTTATACTTATACTTCCCTGTATCTACTGGAAATAGATCGCCTGATGGATCCTATGCTTGCATTAGCCTTTTTCATGGCATCTCACATTGGCAGCTCAAGCCATAAACCCAGGTCTTTCTCCTCCTCTGTCACTTCCAACTGATGCATCCCAAGCTTATAGCAAAAATTCTTGTTGTTAGTCCCTAAATGCATGACCTTGCACTTTGCACTATTAAATTTCATCCCATTTCTATTACTCCAGTTTACAAGGTCATTCAGATCTTCTTGTATGATTAAGGTTAAGATTTTGTCTCAGTTGTATTTAGTAAAAGTCACAGACAGGTCACAGGCAATAAATAAAAATTCATGGGAGCCAATGACCTGGCTGTGACCTTAACTAAAAATAACTTGGGGGTAGGGCTGAGTGGGGAGGGAGTGGGAATCACAGCTGGAGCCCCATGGTGGGGGGAGACTGACAGTCCGATCTCTCCTGCCACGGGGGAGGGGAGAGGAGAGCACAGCCCCTGCTCCAGCCCCTTCCAAAGCAATGGGGTGGGGGGCGCATAGCCCCGGCTCTGGCCGAAGCCACGGGACGGAGAGGTGAGGGGGCGCACGGCCCCGGCTCTGGCCGAAGCCACGGGAGGGAGGGCTGAGGGGGCGCACAGCCCCGGCTCTGGCCGAAGCCACGGGAGGGAGGGCTGAGGGGGTGCACGGCCCTGGCTCTGGCCGAAGCCACGGGAGGGAGGGGTGAGGGGCTCACGGCCTCGGCTCTGGCCGAAGCCACGGGAGGGAGGGCTTAGGGGGTGCACGGCCCTGGCTCTGGCCAAAGCCATGGGACGGAGAGGTGAGGGGTGCACGGCCCCGGCTCTGGCCGAAGCCACGGGAGGGAGGGCTGAGGGGGCGCACGGCCTCGGCTCTGGCCGAAGCCACGGGAGGGAGGGCTGAGGGGGCGCACGGCCCCGGCTCTGGCCCAAGCCACGGGAGGGAGGGCTGAGGGGGCGCATGGCCTGGCTCTGGCCGAAGCTGCTGACCCCTGACGCTGAAGAAGTCATGGAGGTCAGGTAAAGTTACAGAATCCAGGACTTCTGTGATCTCTGTGACTAAATCGTATCCTTATGTCTGATATTCCGGTCCTCCTCCGTATTGGCAATAACTCCCAACTTTGTGTCACCCACAAATTTTATTAGCACACTCCCACTTTTTGTGCCAAGGTCAGTAATAAAAATGTTAAAAGATTGGTCCCAAGACCGATCCCTGATGAACTTCCTCCAGCCTAACAGTTCACCTTTCAGTATGACCAGTTGTAGTCTCCCCTTTAACCAGTTCCTTATCCACCTTTCAATTCTCATATTAATCCCCATCTTCTCCAATTTAACTAATAACTTCCCATGTGGAACTGTATGAAATGCCTCACTGAAATCCAGGTAGATTAGATCTACTGAATTTCCTTTGTCTAAAAAAATCAGTTATCTTCCCAAAGAAGGGGATCAGGATGGTCTGGCACAATCTGCCTTTTATAAAGCCATGTTGTATTTTATCTCAATGACCATTAACCGCTATGTTCTTAACTACTTTCTCTTTCAAAATTTGTTCCAAGACCTTGCATACTCTTGAGAGCAAACTAACAGACCTGTAGATTCCTGGATCACTTTTTTCCTTTTCTTAAAAATGGGAACTATATTAGCAATTCTCCAGTCACAGGGTATGACCCCTGAGTTTACAGATTCATTAAAAATCCTTGTTATTGGACCTGCAACATCAC
>NW_020664446.1:21268074-21272876 GCF_002925995.2 Terrapene triunguis
GGTGCACGGCCCTGGCTCTGGCCGAAGCCACGGGAGGGAGGGGTGAGAGGCTCACGGCCTCGGCTCTGGCCCAAGCCACGGGAGGGAGGGCTGAGGGGGCGCACGGCCCTGGCTCTGGCCGAAGCCACGGGAGGGGGGGTGGGGGCGCACGGCCTCGGCTCTGGCCCAAGCCATGGGAGGGAGGGCTGAGGGGGCGCACGGCCCCGGCTCTGGTCGAAGCCATGGGAGGGAGGGCTGAGGGGGCGCACGGCCTCGGCTCTGGCCGAAGCCATGGGAGGGAGGGCTGAGGGGGTGCACGGCCTGGCCCTGGCCGAAGGCACGGGAGGGAGGGCTGAGGGGGCGCATGGCCTGGCTCTGGCCGAAGCTGCTGACCCCTGACGCTGAAGAAGTCATGGAGGTCAGGTAAAGTTACAGAATCCAGGACTTCTGTGATCTCTGTGACTAAATCGTATCCTTATGTCTGATATTCCGGTCCTCCTCCGTATTGGCAATAACTCCCAACTTTGTGTCACCCACAAATTTTATTAGCACACTCCCACTTTTTGTGCCAAGGTCAGTAATAAAAATGTTAAAAGATTGGTCCCAAGACCGATCCCTGATGAACTTCCTCCAGCCTGACAGTTCACCTTTCAGTATGACCAGTTGTAGTCTCCCCTTTAACCAGTTCCTTATCCACCTTTCAATTCTCATATTAATCCCCATCTTCTCCAATTTAACTAATAACTTCCCATGTGGAACTGTATGAAATGCCTCACTGAAATCCAGGTAGATTAGATCTACTGAATTTCCTTTGTCTAAAAAAATCAGTTATCTTCCCAAAGAAGGGGATCAGGATGGTCTGGCACAATCTGCCTTTTATAAAGCCATGTTGTATTTTATCTCAATGACCATTAACCGCTATGTTCTTAACTACTTTCTCTTTCAAAATTTGTTCCAAGACCTTGCATACTCTTGAGAGCAAACTAACAGACCTGTAGATTCCTGGATCACTTTTTTCCTTTTCTTAAAAATAGGAACTATATTAGCAATTCTCCAGTCACAGGGTATGACCCCTGAGTTTACAGATTCATTAAAAATCCTTGTTATTGGACCTGCAACATCACATGCCAGTTCATTTAATATTCTTGGATGACGATTACTTGGGCCTCTCTCCCCCAATTTAGTCCCATTAAACTGTTTGAGTTTGACTTCCACCTTGGACGTGGTAATTTCTACATCAATATCCTCATGGCCATTAGCCACCCTGCCACTACCCCTAAGCTCTTCATTAGCCTCACTAAAAACGGAGGCAAAGTATTTGTTTAGGTGTTGGGCCATGCCTAGATTAGCTTTAATCTCCACCCCATCTTCAGTGTTTAGCAGTCCCACTTCTTCTTTCCTTGTTTTCTTCTTTTTTATATGGCTATAGAACCTTTTACTATTGGTTTTAATTCCATTTGCAAGGTCCAACTCTGTTTGGCTTTTGGCAGTTCTCACTTATCCCTACATGTTCTGACCTCCAAGAGGTAACTTTCCTTGCAGCTGATCCACCCCATCTTCCATTCCTTGTAGGCTTTCTGTTTTCTCTTAATCACCCGTTTCAGATGCTTGCTCATCCAGCTTGTTTGGCAACCTTTCCATGTAATATTTTCCCCCTTGCCTGGAATGCAGGCTTAACATAGCTTCTGCAACTTTGATTTAAAGTAATTCCAAGCCTCCTCCTCATTCAGATCTTTGAGTTCTTCAGTCCAGTCCACTTCCCTAACTAATTCCCTTAATTTTTTTAAGTTAGCCCTTTTGAAATCAAGGACCCTTGTTGCAGATCTATTTTTGTTTATCCTTCCATTTAGTTTAAACTGACTTAGTTCATGGTCACTCGAACCAAGGTTGTCCTCTACAACCTGTTCTTCTATGATGTCTTCACTACTTACCAATACCTAATTTAAAATGGCATTGCCTCTTGTTGGTTCAGCAACTATTTGGTGAAGAAATCTATCAGCTATCACATACAGGAAAATCTGGACCCTACTGTTATTAGTAGCACTTCCCTGCCAATCTATATCTGGGAAGTTAAAATCTCCCACAATCACACAATGCCCAGTAGTATTTATTTCATTAAAAACATTAAAGATCCTGGTGGTCTGTAGCACACCCTCTCCACTATGTCAGGGGAACCTCTAGTAGCTTTTTCCCCCAAAGTGATTTTGACCAAAACACATTTTGTCTTATCTATTCCATCGCTTCTAATTTCTTTACAATCTACCTCATCATTATTATACAATGCTACTTTGCCACCTTTGCCTTTTTTTCTGTCTTTCCTAAACAACACATACCCTTCACTACCTGTACTCAAGTCATGATTACTATTCCACCATGTTTCTGTTATCCCTATAATATCTGGTTTCAATTCTTGCACCAGTAGTTCTAGTTTCTTCATTTAGTTACCCAGGCTCCTTACATTGGTATACAAACATCTTAATGGTTGCTGCTTGGCTTCTCCCACATTCCTTGCCTGATTGGGTACAGTCATTCTACTGCCAGTATTGCCTATGTGACGGGTATCAGCACTATTCTTCCTCTTGATGTCCATTCTCCTACCCACTGCTGTTCCTTTCTCCATTGCGGTGTCCTTTCTTACTTGATTTTCTTCCCTCTCAATGTTAAAATCAGGCATGGCGATTACATGAGATCTCCCAACCATTTCCCCAGAGTTCCTAGTTTAAAGCTTTTTAAATTAGTTGTGCCAACCTCCATCCCAGAAGTCTATTTCCCTCCCTACTCAGGTGGTGTCCATCCCTGTGCCCTGAGAACTGTTCTCTGTCCATAAATGGCTCCCAGTGGTCAAGCATCCCAAAGCCCTCCCTATAGCAACACTGCCTGAGCCATTTGTTGATCATTGTAATCTTGTCTTGCCTTCATGATCTTCCTCTAGGCACAGGAAGAATCCCACTACTCTGCTGGCTCCTGTGCTATGGCATCTGTGCTGCTGGCTGACTGGCTGCCCTTATAGGACTTCTAATCAGGGGAAGTCCTGCCTCCTAATCAGGGAAGCCCCACCCCCTAATCAAGGCTTTGCTTCTCTTACAGCACACTGCCCCCTACCAGCCTCTACAAACTGTACAGGGAAAGAAAAAAAACCAACCACAAAACAGAAAAAACAAACAACAGCCCCCCCAAAACTCACTTACTGCCCCTGAGAACCTAGGGCTTGCCTCCTCCCTTCTTCTCCAACAGAACTCCCACTCAAACTCAAGTGTTTGCTGGATCCTGTGCTGCTGTGCCTGTATCCCAAAGCCCTGCAACTAGACTCAAGAGATCTGGGTTCAGTTCTCATCTCTGCAGTAAACTTCCTGTGTGACCCTGGGCAAGTCACTTAACTCTGTGCCTCAGTTCTCCATCTGTAAAATGGAAATTATAATGCTTTCTTTCCCCCACCCTTTGTCTAATTAGATTTAAAGCACTTCAGGGCAGGATGTGTCTCTCACTAATAAGTGTTATGCAGCACCTTGCATAATGTGGCCTTGATCTTGGTTGGGGCCTTTGAAGCATCAGCGTAATAAAAATAATAATACAAAAACACCATTTTTGTAGTAGAAAAGATATTTTGTCACAATTAAATACCCTTTTGCTTACTTAATTGGATACCTCTCTTATGTGCATCTGGGAAAGAAGCATTTCCATCTCTGTCAATCTAAAAATGCAGACATTTACTACTTAAAAATAAGTACTATCAAAAGAAAAGTCGTAAAAATTACAGATTCATCTTTTTTAATCATTTGTATGTGTGAGTGTGAATGAGTGAGTTTTGAAGTAGATTTCAAATTCTCTTTCATTGAACACTTGGCAGTAATCAATATCAAAAGATTTTTTCCTGTTAAATTAGTCAGAAGTAGTCAAATTGTAGGTAACATCTGTTTTTTCGGCTAAGCTCAAAATTAACATGAATACTTTTGAAAAGGGTATTCTTTTTTCATCATGTCAGATTAATATAATATACTTCTAATTTGTATGTGAGGCCAATGAAAGACATCATCAGTGAATTCAACCCTTGTGTAATTTTTGACTTGTCTATCTAGTTCATTTTTGTCTGAACAAAGACTAAAAACACCATAGCATTTCACTATTTCATAAATAAGACATATATGGACCTTATCTTTTTGGGGGAAATATTGGAAAGTAGTCAATTTTTCAACTCTCTGGACTTTGTTTTTGTATTGGCAGCCAATTTTACTAAATATAAGACAACTATCTCCCTGCAATGTATACTACATAAAGGCCCCAATGCAACTACCAGTCAATGTAAAGACTCTAGCAACAAGAGTTGGATAAAGCCCATGAAGAGGGATAATTATAAGGCTATAGTTTTGTTACCCTACTTTTTTAAAATAACTATTTTTCTATTAAGAATAAAACATTAAAAAGTCCTTCAAGCTAAAGCAGAAGGAATAATTTACTTATTGCCATTCCTCCAAGCAAATTATGGTCTTGAAACAGAGTGAGCTGGGCTTTTGAAAAGGGTTCACGTCCCAGATGCATGACCTCTGCCTGACTCTCTCAAGCTCTTTCCTCCCACTGAGAAAGTGCTTTGACACAGGGCTTCCCCCCAGGGCCAGTGCTACCATTTAGGCCAACTAGGCGGTTGCCTAGGGCGCCAATATTTGGGGGCACCAAAAAGCGGCACCCCCAATTTTTTTTACATCGTTCCAGCGGCCACTGTGCTGGGAGGGAGAGGGAGTCTGAGCCGCCAGCAGGCAGCCCAGGGGTTCCCCTGTGTCCCCTGGGCTGCCGGCGGCTCGCTGACACAGGGGAACCCCTGGGCTGCC
>NW_020664446.1:21272886-21291308 GCF_002925995.2 Terrapene triunguis
GCCGGCGGCACGCGGACACAGGGGAACCCCTGGGCTGCCGGCGGCACATGGACACAGGGGAACCCCTGGGCTGCCGGTGGCGCGCAGACACAGGGGAACCTCTGGGCTGCCTGCTGGCGGCTCAGACTCCCTCTCCCTTCCAGCGCAGCGGCCGCTCCATCCCATGCAATTCTTCTCATTGCCGGCGGGTGCGCCGGCGGCTGGGCAGAGCTCAGCAGCTCTGCTTAGCGCACGTGGCACAAGCCCGGCGACAGGTGCGACAGCAGGGCTTCTGGAGGAAAGGGGCGGCTGCCTCCTGGCTCAGCCTCCACAGTCAGCCCCAGCGGGGGGCACGGAGAAGAAAAGAGCCTCAGGCGGCAGTCTCGTGGAGCGGAGGAAGAAAGAGGTCCCCGACGCCCGTGCCTTGGGCAAGGTAAGCGCTTCCCCACAGCTCGGCCTCAGGCACCTGTGCTCCTGCCCCCTTAGTCCTTGGCTGGTCCCTGCTCCTGCTCCCCTTGTGCATGGGTGGCTGGAGAGGACGGCAGCCTGCAGAGCTGAGCTGCCCCAGTGTCCCCCTCTCCCTGCTCCAGCCTCTGTCATGCCCAGTATCTGAGTTCAGGGCCGCCCGGGGGGGCAAGTGGGGCAATTTGCCCCAGGCCCCGGGCCCTGCAGGGGCCCCCTATGTCGGAGGCTCCTGGGAGAGGGGGTAAGCAGCATGGTAAGGGGCCGGGGCCGGGCACCCCCCCGACCCCATCCCCCCCACAGCCCTGACCCCCAGCTCCGAGCCCAGCCCCTCTGAGCCGGAACCCCCCCGACCCCATCCTCCCCACAGCCCTGACCCCCAGCTCCGAGCCCAGCCCCTCTGAGCCGGAACCCCCCTGACCCCATCCTCCCCACAGCCCTGACCCCCAGCTCCGAGCCCAGCCCCTCTGAGCCGGAACCCCCCTGACCCATCTCCCCACATCCCTGAGCCCAGCCCCCGAACACAGAGCCCAGCTCCCCACCCAGCCCTGGGCAACAGCAGCACCACCCCCAGGCAGCGACAGCCCATTGGTACCAACCATCACCATCACCCAGCAACAGCCCATTATGTAATTGCAAATGTATACATACCATTACTGCTTTTAATGTTTTTAAATAATGCATTTAGTGTATTTTCAAATTATTACAAATTAATTTTTGAATGTATTTCACTAGTTATTTTTTACATTTCTAAATACATGTTACTATAGTATTGCAACTTTTTTTTATGGAAGGGGCCCTCAAAATTGCTTTGCCCCAGGTCCCCTGAATCCTCTGGGAGGCCCTGGAACATGACATTGCTCACAGCATTGACTTGGAGGAACTTGTTTCTAAATTTGCTAAACTTAAAGCGCGGAAACATAAATTCTAAATTATAACGTTACTCTGTGACCGTGTATTGTGTATAATGTATGTGATTTATTTGGGGGGGCCGCAAGGTGGAAGTTTCGCCTAGGGTGCAAAATATCCTTGCACTGGCCCTGCTTCCCCCTCACCAGCAGCATTATTCAATTTGTTCTCAGCCTAATGTCGCCTCATCCCTGGGAACTACAAGTCCCAGAATTCCACTGATCTGGGAGGTAACTAGACACACACCAGAGCCAAGACTTGAACTCATCTTAAAGACCCAGCACACCCTGGAACCTAGTGCATTGCACAGTTAATGGTGTTCACAATAAAAGAGCAATTATTCACATTTTTTTAAACACTGGCCACTTTTCTTGTTCACCCAAATTGTCTTAATAAAGCCAAGCCCTGCTGTCTCCTCTCCACCTACAATCCTTTCCTTAAACCCTCTCCCCAGTCTCCCTGTTCGTATGCATCATTCTCTGCCCAGGATCTATCCTACTTCAACAATGGAAATGGCAACAGCTGACAAGATTTCTCTGTCCCCTCTCTTGGATTTTGACCCAAAGGTTTATTTTTTGCCTTCTGCTTCCAGCCTCTCAATCTGTCCCCATTATGCCATCTGTGCCTCCTATCAGCCAGCCTCCTTGTCTAATTCCCTCCTTATTTTTAATGTCCACTCACCTCTGGCTTTCCCCTCTCTCCCTTCTTGCATGTTCTTGAATCCCTTATCTTTAACCCCCCCTACCAAATACTACTTACTTCTCTATCATTCTAATTTCCTTCCCCTTTGTCTTTAGGATCATGGGTTGGGCTCTTAACTCCTGTTGCATTGACTTCCTCTCCTTTATCTCTCTCCATCTCCCCAGTCTGGCTTCTGCTCTCTCAACTCCACCAAAAAGGCCCTCATACCAGGTATTGATGGCCTTCTTCTAGCCACATTAAGTGGCACTTCTCTCTCTTCTTCCTCCTTGATGACATCATTGATCACTTCTCCCTGGTTCTGGTTTCTGAAGCTTTCGTCTTTTGCATCTCCTCGCTTACTGACCACTCTTCCAGCATCTTCTTTAATGGCTTTTCATCTTCTCTTCTTACCCCGTCTGTTGGTGTCCCAAAATTTCTGTCTTTAGTCCCCTCCTTTTCTTGTGCTCTGCAGCTTTCTCGTAATCCATGGCATCAAATCTCTGGCCCTCAGCTTTCCCTCTCTGTCCAGATTGCTGCCTCTCTGACATCTCTTCTTGGATGTCAAGCCACCATCTCCAGCTTAGTCTCTCCAAAACTGGGCTTCTTGTCTTTCCTCAATCTCTCTTCTCCCCTTCCTGTCTCCCAACCCACAAGCTCAATGTAACCTCCCTCTCCACATAGCTAGTTCTTTTCTTTTTTAGTATCACCTACATTTGCCTTTTCCTTACTATCTCCACTGATTTAAAAAAACCCTTGTTTGTGCCCATTTTTCACTCTGATTATTATAACTTCCTCTTCTTTGGGATCCCATTCTCTCCCCTTCTCCCCAATGTGTCCCAAATGCCAGAAATATTATTTATTATTATTAGTTGTATAGTAGTAATGCCTAGAGACCCCAGCCTCTTTGTGCTTGGCACTATATAAACATATAGTCCATTCCCTGAAGACCTGAGCATCCAGGACATCTTCCTTCCTCCTCCCCCACTCAGACCTCTTCACCGCCTTACTGAGTCTTTCCATTGTTTTCTTGTCTCTTATCACATCAGATTATCCTTGGAACAATCTCCTGGTCCTTCACTGTCAAGTACCCCCCCCATCCTCCCTTACAACCCATCTCCCTTCTCATAATTAATAATCCTCACACTCTCCCTCTCTGCACCATTGTCTGTGTCTTACCTTATTTAGACTATAAGCTCTTAGGGAATGTGTCTTATCTATGTTTATAAAATGCCCTGTAAATTTATGACACTGGATACATGTTTCCTTTATTAATTATAATCGCTAGCATGGAGGTGTTATTTACAAAAGAGTTCATAAAAAAAAGAATATATATTATTTTGGGAGTTTCCCTATAAGTATGTTCACCTCACTTCACAATTTCCCTAGTATTTTGGAAAGGAACATAGCCACTGGCTATCTCTTTTGCATATCAGGAGACCTACTTCTATATGCAGCAAATAAAGACCTATCTGTTAACCTCATGTTTGTCTTCATATTACCACAAACATATTATGTGGTACCACTAAGTTAGGCTGACAATCCCTATATTTCAGCTCTTACAATTAGATCTGAGTGTTGCAGAACATCTTGTTAAGGCATTAATCTTTTACAGTGACATCAGTGCAGTCTGTTTATTGAGGTCTGCATTATATTCATTCATAATACCTCATCTGATGTAAGCCTTTTCACCATGCCATTCAAGTCTATCTTGTGAGTGCATTTATCATTAGCTAAAGGCTTTATTCGTCAGTATTTCATCTTGTGAACATATCTTTATTTTTATGGGATTCTCTTCAGTGTCTGAACAGAATTCAATCAGCAAAAAGTCCCAAGATCTACAATCGTAATAATACTCTGCATTTTCAGAGCATTTTCCAACTCAGTATCTTAAAGGATATTACATATATTAATTAAATAGGGTCTGCAAAATTCCTGTGAGATAGCTAAGGATCATCCATGTTTGGCAAGTAAGGAAACCAAGGCAGACAGTGGTTAAGTGATTTATGTAAAATCAAGAGAAGGTCTGTGGCAGAGTGGGCAACAGAGCCTTCATCTCTTGAACTTTATCCACAGGCCCATCCTTGGCCTGTATAGCTGATGAACACACAGGTATTGAGGGACCCAGGATTTGGGCTACCGCCTAGCTGAGTACTTCTGTTTCAGCGTCATAGGGTCTTCTATTTAGTACTGAAAAATAAAATATTTATACTTGCCTCAATCCAAGAAAAACCTGATTGGGAGGAAATAGAGTCAAGTCTCTGCTAGTCTCAAATACAGGCAAAGGGATTCCTCTTCTTTTGATGACTATAAGTGTGCAAGCTTTAGCATTAACAATATCACATCAACAAAAGTCTGTCTGTGAATAGGAACAGCCTATAGTAGAACTCCAGAAACACAATTGGACTATAATCCTGTTTTTGGTTTTGTTTTGTGCCACTTTCGTTGTCCTAAAAGCTGCTGATTTCATTTCCTTTGTTAATGATATCATTTTCCTGCCTTGGGTCATGGACTGTGGAGCACCATTCCTGGATTTAGACATGCCAAGGAAAGGAAAATCCCAATTTCAAGTCTCAAACTTTAGCACCATACATGCAAATTGTGACTAAGTACCAGATCAGACCCTCCAGGGCAGATACACTCAAACTTTGCCCAACAGGGGAGCGCCCTGGCAACTTGAAAGTAGTCCAAGAGCTGACCTTAATTTAAATAAAATGGAGCAGATTGGACTCTACCCATGTTTAACACAGACAGTGAAAATATTGGGTACATGGAAGAAACTGTACAAAAAAACGGTATCCTTGCCAAAAACATTATAGATATGATCCTGCCAAGCTCAGTACAACCTTGGGTTATCAAGTGCCATATCTTAATTTTGCCCAATGCTCTTTTTTCAAACTGGAGCCAAACTTTCTGACTCAGGTCTATTTTGTAAGGCCTTGTCTACACATAAAAGTTGTATTGTTTTAACAATACTGATATAGTTAAAGCAGTAGTTTTGATCCAGTTATGTACAAGTATTAATGTGCTTATACCAGTATAGCATATACCTGTATGGCAAGGGGAATAAGTTATCCCAGTATGAGGCACCCTTAAAAAAGTATAACTACACTGATACTAGGGTATGTACTGATATAATTATATCGGTTAAAAAAAATTACACCCCTAACCTATGTAGTTATACTGGTAGAAAATCTTATTGTAGACCAGGCCTTAGTATAAACTGTGTCCACAATCTCTTGTTACTGTGACTCAATGCAATAGCAATTCAGTGTTGGCACTGTTTTGAGAGACGGTTTGCACCTACCCTAACAACAATAATATCAAATTTTATATTCAGTAGTAAATCATTATATACAAAAATGTTTGATTGCTTTTCAATACAAGGGTATTACAAACCTTTCCCAGCATGTAGCCCATAGGTTAAAAATGACAGCTGCTCAGCTGCAAACTGTCATGCTCAGCAACCAACGTGGAAAACTATCCGTGCAATACAATTTAAAAAGCTGCTGGCAACTCACTGCAAACTTTGAAGTTTGTATAAACGTTCATTCTTGCTATCTAATGATCCACTCACTAGTTGTACATGTATTTATTCTGCAGCAATGTAAGAAACTGAGCCCACAATTTTATGTACCTTCTTTATATGCTTTCTCCAACTTTGGAAGACAAGAATACAATGCTTAGTATCTATAGAGCACTTTTCAACTTCAGCGTGCTTTTGAATCATTAATTGATTAATTCTCATTTATCCCTGTGAGGTAAGACAGTAATATTATTCCGATTTTACAAATGGGGAAACTGAGGCACAGATGTTACGTACCAATTACTCCCACTTCCCGCCCACACACTAGGCTCAGGTAATTGGGCTTTGCACAGAGGAACTAAAAGGGGCTCAAAGAAGGAATCCTTCTCTTCCTCAAACTGTCATCTCAGACTTCAGTAGCAACTGTGGCTCTTCTGCAGATCCTGAGCAAGTAGTTTATGTTACTCCTTCTTGCCCATCACACCATACCTCCAAATAATTTCTCTTTGGTCATGCCACATCTGATAAATGGGGGCGGGGGATAGCTTTCTTTTGTGGACACCCAGCCAGCCAGTTAGCTATAGAATTCTTCTTGGTAGTCGTTCTCTACTTGCTTTGCCTGTAAAGGGTTAAAAAGTCTCCCTGCATAGGTAAAAGGAAGGAAATGGGCACCTGACCAAAAGAGCCAATGGGAAGGCTAGAATTTTTAAAATTGGGAAAAAAACTTCCCTTTGTCTGTCTGTTGTTCTCCGGAGAGAGGGGACAGAGCAGACAGGGCTGGGCCTATGCTGTAAAAAGCTTTTTGTCAGGTATGGAAATCATCAGATCATACCTAAAACCTACTCATTTGAAACCCCAGATATGTAAGTAGATGAAAATGTCTAGAAAGACACATTAGGTTCATCTCTGTTTATTTCTTATTGGCTTGTGGACTCACTCCTCTGTGCTAACCTCAAATGCTTTTGTTTTGCTCGTAACCTTTAAGCTGGACCTCAAGAAGGTTATTCTTGATGTTCAATTTTTGTAAGTGGGTTTTTTAAATTAGCAAAAGCCTAAGTTCCAGATGTATTTTCTTTCTTTTTGTTTTTAATAAAATTTACCTTTTTTAAGAACGGGATTGGATTTTTGTGTCCTAAGAGGTTTGTGCATGTTGTTTAATTAGCTGGTGGCAACTGCTGATTTCCTTTGTTTTCTTTCTCAGCTCTTCCCCGGAGGGGGCATGAAAGGGCTTGAGGGTACCCTACAGGAAGGAATTCCCAAGTGCGCCTTGCTGGGTTCCAAAAGGGGATTTTTGCATTTGGGTGGTGGCAGCATCTACCCATCCAAGGTCAGAGAGAAGCTGCAACCTTGGGAGTTTAATACAAGCCTGGAGTGGTCAGTATTAACTTTTATAATCCTCGCGGGCCCCCACTTTCTGCACTCAAAGTGCCAGAGTGGGGAATCAGCCTTGACACCACCCAGGAATTGTCTGCACTGGAAAATTACATCATGTTAGCACATATGCTAATTTGCATGATAAACATAATGTAGCACTCAGTGTAGACAAGGACTGTCATGTGTAACACTGTGCCAGCTGGTGGTGCGTAACCTTAGGGTGGACCTTTCCCCCTGCTGCCCTTTGTGAGTGGGAAAAGCTCCTACTCAAGATCTGTCAACCCCCCACCTTTTCCTCCTCCTAATTCCTCCTCAAAACTGACCTCTTCCATAATGCTAACAGTAAACTACAACTGATAATGGATAGGCACGTGGTAAATTGTGATCACTACAACTACCAGGTGGCAAAAACTGTGCACATCCAAATATATTTGTTACCCTGTCTCCTTGACACAGCCTGGCGTACCTCTTTGTCTCATCCACCTGTTATGTCTTGTTTGATTGTAAGCAGCTTGGGGCAAGGATTGTCATTCACTACATGTTAGACAGTAGGGCCCAACCTGGTTGAGGCCTCTAGGTGCTACCAGAGTAGAAATGCTAACTAGTTATAACAATATTAACAGTGGTGTTAGGCAACACACATTCTAGCTCAAAGTGATTTTTCTAGCATAGACAAGCCTACAAAGGGGCATTATGGAGCAGGGGACAGAAAGTCTGTTTACGCAGCCTCTCCACAGCCTGCCTCTGCCTCAATGGAACTGTGCTTAGGGTCCCCATGCCTGTGGAAGGGCAGCATTCAGTGATCTGCAAAGAGTCACTGTCAGAACTATGATTAGGACTCAGGTATTCCCAGCTTCCAGTCCTGTGCTTATATAACCCAGGGGTCAGTACGTGTTACATAGGAACACAAATACTAGATCAGACTCAAGGTCTAGGTAGTTTAGTATCTGATTTCTGACAGTGGCCAGCACCAGATGCCTCGGAGGAAGGTGTAAGAATTCCACAGTAGGCAGAGGTGGGGTAATCTACCCCAATATAAATCTCATCTTGATTTCTAATAGTTTAGAATGGCGTAGGCCCTGCAGCACAAGGTTTAAATATCCCTTCCAAATTTTTAAATGTCATTGATTATCTTAACAGGATATTTTTGATATTCATTCACATATGGATATACATCCTCCTCTGTGCCCAATTCCCAGAGGACAGACACACGCTGACCAACAACTCTTTTCTTTTCATCGAGTTTTCTCCAAATTTGATGCTATTCTGCACAACTCTCATTTATGCCAGTGGGAGTTACATATGTGTCTGAGAATAGAATTTGGCTGCTGAACAATATTTAACTACTAAATTTAACATATTGTATTGTGACATTTGCAATATTTCCCCTAAGAGCTCTTCTCAGATTGAAGGCAAGTCACTATCTGGAGCATGCTGGCCCTTTTTCTTTGTTGATTGACAGCTAAATGAAATCAGTTCATTGCTTATATGTTGTATGTGCTGGTACTGGTACATACCCAGTTGGCTTCCCTGGGGCTTCTTGCAGAGTAAGGTAAGGCTAGAATCATCAAAATGTAGGGCTGGAAGAGACCTCAAGAGGTCATATACTCCATTCCCCTGCAATGAGGCAGGATTGAATACACTGAGACCATTCCTGACAGGTGTCTTTCTAATCTGTCCTTAAAAACATCCAACAAGGATTCCACAGCCTCCCTTGGTAACCTGTTTCAGTGCTTTACTACCCTCATAATTAGAAAGCTTTTCCTAATATCTAAGCTAAAATCTCCTTTGCTGCAAACTAAACCTACATGAGTAAAACTACAGAATTTGTCCTTGCATTTGAATGAAGATCTTTGTCGTTGCAGAAAGGTGGTGGGGTTTTTTTATTTGTTGTTTTTTACATTTGATTAGGCAACATTTATTCATTTGTGAAGTACAACAAAATTTGCAACAAAATCTGTTTGATTTGCAGTTAATTATTTTATAAGAATTCCCTTATAGTATCACACCCCAATACCACACAAACTGTTCAAGCCATAAACAGATAGGAGATTAGTGATGGGGAAAACTAAAATTTCGAGACATGGTCAAATAAGGAGTCAATGGGCAACATGCTCTCTGTCTCCAGAGTGTAACTGATCACATCGCTTTTGGTCTAGAGAGAGAGCTGTAAATTTCAGGAGATCAGGTATTCTTGTGAGATTTCCAGTCCCTCCTGCTTTTCAGTGGGCCAGAGTGGATGTCCAGGAAGTGCAGCAGTATTCAATATTTAACACCACCCCAATAAAGTGAGACAAAATGTTTTTAAACCTCGAAAACAATTTTAAAAAATTGCATCCATTTCACTCCAGTTCTTGGTGAATGTTTAGATTGGTTTTTATATTATCCAAATTGACTCACTCATTGCTACAGTAAACCATTATTAACAGTAAATTATTCCAGATCCAAACACCTACAAACTTTGGGTATGTTTTAAATCTACACTTAAATCTGCTTCCAAATTTTGCAACTATCCTCTCCTGTGTCTTTAAAATGAACCAAACCGAATAGTTGGATCTGAACACCCTGAAACTTTGTGGTGTTGGAAAAGTGGATCCAAAATGTAAAGGCTTTAGCTTATTTCTGTATTTAAGTTTTAGTCAGACTGTTCTGAATCTGAGGATTATATTTGCTCCCTTCTAGAGAGGAAGGAGGCCCTGTGGTGGGGACCGGGACTTGTGAGACTGCTTTTCAGTTCCCTGATGCCACTAGCTTCCTGTGTGACCTTTGGTACATCATTTAGGCCCAGATCCTTTAGTCATCTAAATCCCATTGATTTGAGTTAGGTGCCTAAATACCTTAGAGGATGTGGGACTTAGTCTTTCTTGGTAAACATTTCAAAACGACATAGGAGCTTAAGTCCCATTTTAAAAAGTAATTTAGGGCTAGTCTACACTTACCCGGTAGTTCAACGGCTGCGGATCGAAGTTCCGAGTTCGATTTATTGCGTCTGGTCTGGACGCGATAAATCGAACCAGGAAGTGATCCCCGTCGACTGCGGTACTCCAGCTCAGCGAGAGGAGTACCGCGAAGTCGACGGGGAGCCTGCCTGCCGCGTGTGGACCGCGTCTGAACCGCGGTAAGGTCGAAGTAAGGTATGTCGAATTCAGCTACGTTATTCACGTAGCTGAATTTGCGTACCTTACTTCGATTTGGGGGGTAAGTGTGGACCAGCCCTTAGACACTTCACATCTCATTGAAAGTCAGCAACACTTACGCTTATAAATGCTACTGAAAATGGGACATTGGCCACTTAGGAACCTAGGGGTGTTTGAAAATTTTACTCTCTGTGCCTCCGTTTCCCATCTGTAAAATGGGGATAATAGTACTTCCCTACCTCACAGCGGAGGTGTGAGGATAAATACAGCAAAGTGTGTGAGGTGCTCAGATACTATGGTAGTGGTGGACCAAGTAAATATCTCAGATAGATCCAAGGTGTAACAAATCCCCAATGAACGCTTGGCAAACTCAGTATCTTAAAATACAGCTAACACCTAGGGCAACTCAGAGATGTTAAAACTAGTTTTAATGTAGGTATTGTAGTTTTAATGTCTATCAATGTAGCACTCGAGAGACAACTAATTAATAAGAGTAGAACTGAACAGGCAAATAAAAATAAAATCCATTAAAATGGCTAAGGTATTTACTTGTTGTATTTACACCACTGAGTGCTATTCTGTCGATCAGTAACTTCCCCTTCACAAGATAGAAGCAATTTGTGCAAACTGATCCCAGTTTTCTCATTAATATGTAAATGAGGCATGCCAGTTGTTAGGTTCGAAGAAAGCTGTCATGTTTATTGTGACAGATTTAATGGATGTGTTTGGATTGTGCATTCAATGTGTTTTCAAGAGCATGTCTTATCTTTGTTTAGGCAGTAAATCAAACATGTAAACAACAATTCATTAGCATCTGTCAGAGGCTCAAAGCTACATTGTTATAGTTGAAAATCTCCCTAGAAGTGAAAAAAGTATATCTGACTTATTCCTGATTAGTCTGATTTTTTCCCCCCTTCTGTTTACCAACTTGTAAGCCATAATCGAACCACAGAATCACTATGTTCAGATAGCGCTAGGGGTCAGACATAAACCAACACAATGCCAGCTCATTCAAAGCGAAGATGGAAACCCCAGGCTAAATATGAGGATGCATCTGCTTACCCAGCGGTGAACATAACCCGCAGCTTGTCATAATGCTCATTTTTGTGACTGGCCTCTTTAATGTGCATGGTGATGAAGATGATTCAAGACCTCGTCTACAGTGAAGATTTGCCTTGGTTACAGCCACCAGTGCAAATCAAGGTTTAGTGTGGGTTTTCCTGCTACTCATGGATTCCCACCAGTGGTTGACATCCCCAGTGTACAAAAGGGAAAATGGGTTGGGTGAAATATGAACACTTAATGGGTGGGAGAAGGAAGTTCTATGGATTTTACTTTGCATTACTACAGGACCTACTATCAGAGATCTCAATGTGCTTTAAACCTCGCAACAGCCCTGTGAAATAGGCAGGATCATACAGATTTTATAGACAATTCCGATGAAGCACAGACGTTAAGTGACTTGCCCAAGTCACAGTGATGACCTAGTTTCAGTCAGAAATAGAATGTGAGAAGGACGTGTGGCTGCTCTGTAATGGATTTATGAATACTATAGTAGGACTTGGTTATTGGAGTGTTTACTGTATGAATATGTTGCTATCATTTAATAGCAGGCTGTTGCTAAAATAAGCAGGAAGCAGGACGATGGTTTAAAGCAACTACCCCCTACCAACACTTAAGGGACAATGCAAGAGCCAGTCTCTTTGATGTTCTATTTCCCACCCCCTGCTGAGCAAACTGGATTGGTTTTTCAAGGGGGAAGGGGTCAAGCCCAGAAAAATGAGACAGAATTTCTGGCTGGATTTAAAGACAGTCCCTCAGAACCTGGGGAGAGAGAGCTAAGGTAAACCCAGACTCCAGAGATTGAGGTGTCTGTGAAATTAGACCTACTGAGGTCTCCATATTAGGATGGGTAGGACTCTAGGTAAGATAGCCATGCATGTAGACATTTTGTTGTTTGAAAATCCTTTTTCTTTAATGTTTTACTTTGAGCCTATTGTTAGATTAAACAATACTGTGGTTTAAGAATCAGAGGGGTAGCCGTGTTAGTCTAGATCTGTAAAAACCACCAAAGAGTCCTGTGGCACCTTATAGACTAACAGATGTATTGGAGCATAAGCTTTCATGGGTGAATACCCACGAGAGCTTATGCTCCAATACATCTGTTAGTCTATAAGGTGCCACAGGACTCTTTGGTGGTTTAAGAAGGCGGCTGTAGGTGATAGTATTCTCCACTAGTCACAGGCTCCCAAAGGGAAGCACTACAGGTGCCCAATCCAGTTGGACCTGCTGGATAAGCACAGTGGATACAGAGCATACTGTAGCCCAGGGCTCGGTTTAAGGGCTTGTCTACACTTGAAGTGCTACAGCGGCACTGCTGCACCCATAGAAAAAAATCAGTGGGTGCTTAGCACCCACCGGCAGCCAGCTCCCCCCCGTAGCACCTCCCGACTGCCGGTGGCCCCACCGATCAACTCCTCCCCCTCCCTTCCAATGCCTCCCACCCACTGCGATCAGCTGTTCTGTGGCATGCAGGAGGTGCTGCGGGGGGAAGGGGGCGGAACTGGGCAGGAAGAGGTGGAGCGGGGATGGGAAGAGGCGGGGTGGGATGGGGCCTTGGGGGAAGGGGTGGAGTGGGGGCGGGGCCTGGGGCAGACCAGGAAGAGGCAGGGCAGGAGCTTGGGGGTAGGGGTGAAGTGGGCGCAGGCCCTGGGGAAGAGCAGGGGTTGAGCATCCCTGGTGCAAGGAGGAAGCCGGCGCCTGTGGCTGCACCGCTTCAGCATAGACACTACCCCTGTGCCGAAAGAAAGGGTTCTTCTGTCGGCATAGGCAATCCACCTCCCCGATAGGCAGTAGCTAGGCAACAGAAGAATTCTTTGGTCAACCTGGCACTATCTGCATGGGGGAGAAGGGGGAGGGGTTAGGTCGGCTTAACTATGCTGCCTAGTGGTGTGGGTTTTTCAACGTAGTTAAGCCAACCTAATTTTCTAGTGAGGCCAAGCCTCAGAGTGGAAGAATTATGTAATCTCACCCCAGGAAAGGTAAAAATTACAAGGCCTGGCACCTGAGGGGTGCACTCAGAGAGAGGTCAGAGGTGCAGTTAGCGCAGTAACTGTGCCAGAACCATGAATTCTGGCTTCCACTGTTAGGGGCTCACCACTTAAACTACGCTCTCTCCCGAAAGAGAGTACCAGCTTGAACTAATTTTGTTTATAGCTTTTGTTTCTTTGTGACTCATTGCTAATGCTAGGTTTAAAAGTTTCCCCAGTCTTTTAAAAGTGAAATGAACAGTCTGGAAGAGTTTGGTACTCAAGAGACTAGAATACTGGCTAGAGCCAGCCATACTACAAGCAGATGGTGTGTAACCAACACAACTCATGGTCTTCTAGTTCTGGGGCTCACCTACGCATAGGCTGCAGAGCATGCAGTGGTTTGTGATGTGGACAAATGTCAGCTAGAGATTAGGTAGAAAACCTCAAGCTCATTTAATGTCTGAGCCTCCTGTGATGACTGCATTAACTCATTATATCACCCCAAGTTTCTGTGCAATTTAATAGAAATAATAATTTAGAAAATGGTACTTAAGAACCAGCAATTATAGTACATAAAATATTTATGATTTGCAACCAACCTGAAAATGTTCCCTTAGCTACAGAGAAAAAGTGTGATTTCTTCCAGTTAAGTCTTCAACCATTTTTAAAAATTGGCAATGGACAGATAGTACTTCATGTATTAGCAATTTTGCTGGCATGTGCCAACTGTCTTCGTGATTTGGAGCATAACTGCTTTGCTGCAGCTGAACGAGGAGATGTGCTTTTAAATACAAATGTCCAGTTCCACATGGACACTGCAGGTCAGCAGTGCGGCAGTGCAGGTACTATCACCCCAGGAATCTGGGATGAAATTCTGGCCCCATAGAAGTCAATGGGAGCTTTGTCATTCAGTGGGGTCAGGATTTCACTCTTGGTATATTAGGCAGCAGTGACTTGGTTTCATTTGGAAGAAGTGATGGTAAATCTTGACTTACATTGTATAGAATGGGTGAGATTTCTTTTGCTATCCTATGTCCTCATGGGACTTATCAATTATTATTATTTTAATATGGGTAACATAGTGAAAATGAGATATTGAAAGCACTATCTAGAGACAGACATCAATCAGCAGGTGCTCTGACATACTCATCTCATCGTCCCGCTTGAAAAAGGAAATGTGTGGCATTGTGTGTAAGGAAATGGATGCATGTGCATGTATTAGTGATTTCAGGGGTATTATTCTACTGCAGTAATTAAGAGTCAGACAGACAGATGCACACACTCTATTAGACTGGTGAGACGTGATTTTCCTTGATAAAAGCCATGTTGATTCTTCCCCAACATATCATGTTTATCTATGTGTCTGATAATTTCATTCTCTACTATAGTTTCAACCAATTTGCCTGGTATTAAAGTTAGGCGTACCAGTCTGTAATTGCCAGGATCACCTCTGGAACCTTTTTTAAAAATTGGCATCACATTAGCTATCCTCCAGTCATCTGGTACAGAGGCTGATTTATACCATAGTTAGTAGTTCTGCAATTTCATATTTGAGTTCCTTCAGAACTCTTGAATGAACACCATCTGATTCTGGTGATTTATTACTGTTTAATCTATCAATGTGTTCCTAAACTTCCTCTACTGACACCTCAGCCTGGGACTGTGCCTCAGATTTGCTACCTGAAAAGAATGACTCAGGTATGGGGATCTTCCTTACATCCTCTGCAGTGAAAACTGATGGCTAGAATTCATTTAGCTTCTCCAGAGTGCCTTTGTTTACCTTGAGTGCTCCTTTAGCATCTCAATCATCCAGTGGCCCCACTGACTATTTGGCAGGCTTCCGATGTACGTAAAAAAATGCTTTTAGTTTTTGTGTTCTTTGGTAGTTGCTCTTCAAATTCTTTCTTGGCCTGCGTAATTATACTTTCACACATGACTTGCCAGAATTTGTGCTCCTTTCTATTTCCCCCCCTAGTATTTGACTTCCAATTTTTAAAGGATGTCTTTTTGCCTTTGGTTGCCTCTTTTACTCTGCTGTTTAGCCATGGTGGCATTTTTGGTACTCTTATTTTTTATTTGAGGTATACATTTAGTTTGAGCCTGTATTATGCTGTTTTTAAATAGCTTCCATGCAATTTGCAGGCATTTCACCCTTGAGACCATTCCTTTTAATCTCTGTTAAACTAGCTTCCTCATTTTTGTGTAGTTCCCCTTTTTGAAGTTAAATGCTACTGTGGTGAGTTCCTTTGGTATTTTTACTCCTACAAGGATGTTAAATTTAATTACATTCTGGTCACTGTTATTCAGTGGTTCTGCTATATTCACCTCTTGGACCAGATCCTGCATTCCACTAAACCAAGAATTGCCTCTCGTCTTGTGGGTTCCAGGACAAGCTGCTCAAGAAGCAGTCATTTAGTGTGGCCAGACACTTTATTTCTGCATCTCTTCTTGAGGTGATATATACCCAGTCAACATGAGGAAATTTGAAATACCCCATTAATATTGCATTTTCTGCCTTTGTAGTCTCTCTAATCTCCATGAGCATTTCACAATCACAATCAATTAGAATTCTTTGAGGGAGTCAACAAGCATGTGCATAAGGGTAATCCAGTTAATATAGTGTACTTGGACTTTCAGAAAGACCTCTCATGGATCAGTAACTGATTAAAAGATAGGAAACAAAACGTGGTGACTTTTCACAATGGAGAGAGATAGGGTCCCTCCAGGATCTGTAGAAGTCCATAAAATCATGAATTGGGTGGAGAAAGTGAATAGGGAAGTGTTATTTAAGGCTTCACATAACACAAGAACTAGGGATCACCCAATGAAATTAATAGGAAGCAGGTTTAAAACAAACAAAAATACTTCTTCATATAATGCAGTCAACCTGTGAAACTCGTTGCCAGGGGATGTTGTGAAGGCCAAAAGTCTAACTGGGTTCAAAAAAAGAATTAGATAAATTAATGGAGGATAGGTCCATTAATGGCTACTAGCCAACATGGTCAAGGACACAACCCTCTGCTCCACTTGTCCCTAAAGGTCCAATTGCCAAAAGCTGGGACTGGATGACAGCCGGGGATGGATCACTCGAAATTGCCCTGTTCTGCTCATTCCCTTTGAAGCATCTGGTACTGGCCACTGTCAGAGACAGGATATTGGGCTAGATGGATCACTGGTCTGACCAGTATGGCCTTTCTTTTATATATAATTTTTTTTGGTAGAAGCCCCCAGAATATAACCGTGAGCTTTTCCTTATTGGATTTAGCCTCACTCTGAAAGCAGTCTCAGATTTTCCCCATCCTTTCATTATGAGGCTACCTTTTACCTCTTTAGATACATTAACTTCTTAGCATTGGCTTTTTATACTTTACCAGAGGAAGGATCATTTCATGGTTAGGATGGACGTTTGATCAAGGCACTGGTCTGAGACTCAGGAGTTCTGGGTTCAGTCCTTGGCTCTGCCACAGACTTCCTATGCGACCTTGGGCAAGTCTCAATCTCTCTGTTCCTCAGTTCACCATGTAAAAAATGGGTATGATGCTTCCCACCTTTCGCCTGCCTTGCCTATTTAGCATGTAAGCTCTTCAGGGCAGGGAATGTCTCTTATTATGTGTATGTACAGTGCCTAGTACAATGGGATCCGATCTCAGGAAGTCTAGGCACCATGTAACACAAATAAATAGCATTGCCACCAGCTAGGAAGGCTAGCAAATGGACGTTCTAAATCCACTGCCAAGGGACACTTAAGCACTATCTATTCATATACACTTGAGCCCACTTACGTTCTGTTTACGACATGTCTGATCTTCACAGGTCCAGGAAGGAAAAGCCTTCAGGTCACTGCTGAACTTTCGCCTCCCACAAGACAGCATAATTCAGGCTCTCTAAGCCAGTTGGCCAACTCCAGCCTTCCATTTATTTGAATTCCTTTTTTCCCAAGGAACTTACAATTCTATCACCAGAACTTCTTAACAGTACATGAATTCTAAATTGCAATCATTTGTTGCAACTAGCCGCAGGCTTTTCTGTCTGTTAGAAATATCTGTGTTATTTCCTTCTTTTAAAGTTTGCGTAAATAAAATAAACTTTTACAAATAATGTTTGCTGCTTAATGTTCTCAGCCAAAATATCTATCTGCAAAAATAGAAATCCTTCTTTCCAATTCATCTGAAGGAAGTGGTTTCAGTTTCTTATAAAGTAATAAAGAATGTACCACAGATAATGTTCTAATGGTGCAAATGAGTGCAAATATAATCAAAATGATAATGGTGGCTATTGTACGGATGGGATAATAAAATCCATCCCAGTATGGAAATCGTATCTCAAGGCAACATTTTCCCTTCTAACTTTTTATAATAATTGTACATGTAAGAACAGGGCACTAAGAAGTGGTAGAAACAAAGGTGCTTTTTTGGTTCATTAAACAGGTATTGTTCTGATAGCCCATTGTGCCCGACCAAAGACCTCAATTTGATTTTAGGGAGGGATCAGCCCCTTGAAGGAGGAAAAATGAGTCAGAAACAAGGCCAGTTCAGACCTCAGCCTCTCCAGAGCTACGATTTATAATTAGGTCAAATTAGCTGTTTAGGTTTGCCTGACTAACATTCTCGTGCCATTGAAGCCACCACAATTCAACAGATTAGATTAGATTAAATGAGGAGCTAGATTTACACAGTTTATATCTTAAATCCTGGAGCCTTTGGAAAAGGACCAAGGGAAAGCTTTCATATTTGTAAGTGCTAGAACCTGCTGGATAGATATCCTGCTTCTGTCATCACACCTCTTGGTGTTTAGCTGGAATAATCTGTAAAACAAACCAACTCTAAAATAAAACCAAGCCTAAAGGGGAACCACGCAGTTATTGCAATACACACTCAGATCACTCACCTACACGCCCTGGTGGAGAGAACTAAAGGAGTGCAGTGGCAGGACAGGGAGTGGGTGCATAGGTGCTGGAACTAAGGGTGCTGGGGGTGCGGTAGCACCCCCGTCTTGAAGTGGTTTCCATTATATACAGGGTTTACAATTTGGTTCAATGGCTCTCAGCACCCACACTACACTAACTGTTGCAGCACCCCTGAGTGGGTGGAACAAGGAAAAGTCATCACTATAGCTTCTGTCCACACCAAACTCATGGAGGATTTCCCCATACAAGACAGAGATGATACTGATACCCTTATCTTATACAAGCCCCTGTCATAACTATAAAGGGAAGGGTAACAGCTCTCTGTGTACAGAGACTCCAAATCCTTTTACCTGTAAAGGGTTAAGAAGCTCGGGTAACCTGGCTGACACCTGACCCCAAGGACCAATAAGGGGACAAGA